>NW_028258403.1:6931206-7237586 GCF_053883595.1 Heterocephalus glaber | reverse complement strand
AATTTCTTTCCTGGGGAACGTAATCTAAGGCAATTTGTGGCAGGAGTAGATCTTTTAATAGATTTTTTAAATGGAACTTGGAGATTAGACCAGCCAGTTTCCTTGGCAGTGGGGTACACCCTGTTAATGGTAGACAGGGCTCTTGTGATCCCTGGCATGTCATGGTGGTTGAATTGCTAAAGATTTCACCAGTGACAAAATGGGATAGAGTACTGGTGGAGGGAATCTATTGACAGGTGCACTATCTCAAGCATTTGAGGAGTTCTAGGATAGTAGTAATGATATACCTGATGCAAACTGATGAATGATACTTAATACTACAAACCTGGTAGAAAAATAATGAAAGAGCATGTGCAGCTAATCACCAATTCAAATCAAAGTGTGAAAGTCCAAGGTCTTCTTTGACATCACATTAAGATATTCTTTTTTCAGGGAGAAAAAATTGAGGATTAGTTTCAGAATTTAATTATAAGGGTAGAACTCCAGAGAATGCCTATTTGCAGTATCAACAAATCTGCTATGTTCAGGTTAGGTCCTTGGTTAAGAAGGAGTTGGATCTTGTAATGTGAGATGAGAATATCATGTTTGCTACAGGAATTTTTTTCTGGTACCAGGGATCGAACTCAGGACCTAGTGCTTGCAAGGCAGAAGCAGTACCACTGAGCTAAGTCCCTGGCCCCTGAACTAAAATGCAATATTGTACAGTATTAAAGAGTAATGAACTACCAACACATGCTACAAAATGGAGAACTAAAATAATTTATTGAGTGAAAGAAACAAGACAAAAGGTACATAAAGTATTGCATTTATATACATTTCTACAACATGCAATCTAATCTACAGTGACAGAAAGTTGATTTTGATTTCTGAAGAATTAAAGGATGAAAGGATGGGAGGTGTGAGAAAGCATGATTACAAGGAGACAAAATGACACTTTTTAGGAGATTAATATGTCAGTTATTCTGATGTGTGATAGATGTGCACAAATGCCAAATTTATAAAATCATATACTTTAAGCATATTCAGTTTATTATAGGTTATATCTCAATAAAACAACTGAATCAAATTCACACAAACAAATGTCTTAATTTTACAGGTTTAGGGTCCAGCCCATTCTTTTCTGGACCAGTCATAGTCAATGCTACATTGATTAACAACAACAAAAAAGGTAGAATCCAAGTGTCACTTTTACTAGAAAGCTTCTACCACTATTCATGGTCTCCTTTCTCTGATGCTTCTCCATTATGAGACTTATTGTTGAGAATAGAGACTCTCTGTGCAAGTCTAGGAACTCCTGGAAAGAACCACCATTATCGACATATCTCTTGGATTACACACAGAATCAGACCTATAGGAGTACTTTTCCAGTACTGCTTCCTAATCTTCCTAGAGACATAACTGAGTTCTCTCTGATAGAACTAGTGGAAAAGTCATTTAATATTCTGGATCTATTTTCTCCTAATTAAAAAGCTGTAAGGATACCTGTTAATAAAACCAATATTCCTGTTCAGGCTTTTCATAACACAATGGGCTGGATAATTCTGAGTCTGTTTGTTGGTGATGGGTCATCACAGAAGCTAATTTCTGATTTATCAGGAAGGTAGAAAAGTTAGCTTTCTGTCCACAAACCAAGCGTGTTGGAATACTCTTTCTTTTTGTATTCTTTTAGCCTCTGTGTTTTCATTTAACTTCTATTCTCACTCCTTCCAGAAACAAAATGTCCTTTTTTTTTTCAAAATAGCCAAATATTTCTACTCCTCAAAGTCTTTAAAACTTTTTTTTCTTCCATTTGATGGACTCTGTATTGGCTAATATAAAATGCACACACACACACACACACACACACACACACACAAGGACATATGACCTCTGGAATGATAAATCAATTTTGAATTAACTAATGAAAATCTGATAGTGTAAAGCTGACAGTGAGGAGGACCCAGACAATATGTATAGCTTCTCTTCCCTTTTAGGGTTCTTACTAAGGACATACAGAAGCCAGAGAAAGTATCTATTCAGTGTATGTACCATCCAACCTGATAGAAAAAGTTGGTAGTTTCAAATTACTGTCCCTTTGTACATGATCTTATATCATTCTTCTGGAAGAAATTAAAAAATGCCTTGGCCTATATTTAAGGAAATATACACACTGGATTTTCAACTAGACTCAATATCATCAAAGCCTAGGCATTTCTGAACAGTAACAGGCCAGGGTACATGGTATTCTTTAGCTCCTTTCCTTCATACAGTCAAATATTTCTTCTTTAGTCAAGATGTGATACTTGAAAACAGAAATAAATGGTGATATTCAACAGGCCTTCCAAATGGATGCTGCTACCATTGCTCTTTTTCCTAAATCTCTCAATTTTGGTTCCTTTCAGGTACTTATATTCTGTCATTCTTTGGTCCTTTTCTTCTCTTCTCTCTTCTCTCTTCTCTCTCTCTCTCTCTTTCTCTCTCCATATGTGTGTGTGTGTGTATGTTTAAAATTCTGACATTTTATGCAGGAATGACTCTAGAATGTTTATGGATAAATGGAAACGAAAAGGAAGGAATCTAGGAGTAGACCCCAAGTCTGTAACATGTTTACCAAATCATGTCTCAATTTGTCAATATTCAATTTAGATTTTTAACAAACCAGTCTTAGAATTTAAATACTTCATTGTATGATTAAATGCTATTAAGTACCCATATTTCCAAGTGTGTGACTTTGGAGTCGTTTTGGGTTTCATTTATAATGATGACATTTTCTAAGTGATATCTTGAGATAGTATCATATAGATCAATTATCTATTTCATAAAATGAGATCTCACTTGTATATATTCTCATATAATATATGAAGCAGACAACACTGTGCTGGAAGCATGAAAGTGATTGTTGTGTATAATTGTTCCTATGTCATCATGAAATACAATTTTAAGAATATCAGTCATTGTTCAAACTTAGTGTTGTCCACTTTAATATATACACACTATGCTTTCAGAAGACACATACATAAGGGTGACACATATAGCTATATAGAGTTGAAATGTATTTGTAACAGTGGAAGAGGAAGACAATTTTGACTGAATTCTGGTTCTGTTCCTTAATAGCATTGATGTCATTACTCAACCTCTCTGTTGCTTCAATTTTTATTCACCTGTAAAATAAGTTCAATTTTAGTAGTTCCTTCCAATCAGTCTTACATGAGGACTAGACAATGTCCGGCCCTTGGTAAAATTATATAAGTGTGGGTTGCTGTTCTAATTAGTATGGCTTTATTAGGCGGTGATTCAGTGAACAAATACAATCAAATGAAAATCAAAACAGCAATAGTAAAGATAAAAGATGTCAGCAAGTACATGCACCTCCTTCACTTTAACCTAATTTCAACAACAGATGCTCCTCTCTTAATCTCAACAGGGAACAGATTTCGCAGCCCAGGAGCATAATTACAGCAAACACTGGTTCCTGTGGCCACAAAGTTATACTTGGGGCACACTGAGTAACTGCCAATTCAGACCTCAATGGGTGACTAGGGCATATGGTGATAAAGGATCAGTCAAGAGTACACTGTAATGTTCAGTAAATGCCAGCAGCTTTGTGGAATTAAAAATAGAGGTCACCATGCTGCTCCATCAATAAGCAACAGAAATCAATACAAAAATTGATAAATATCTCAAATCTCCCTTGTCTTCCCCTTTTTTTTTCTGTAAATCTAAGCAGAGTGTATCCTGAGTACCTATCACGTGCCAGATGTTGTGCTAGGTAGTGTAGATGAAATAAAAACAGACACAGCCCTGCATTCTGTGGCAGAGTCCTGGGAATCATCTCTGCAGAGCTTCCTGCTAAGTCAGTTCTCTTGTGGGCTGCCAACATTCCATTTTCTTCTTGTCTACAGACCCATAGATTTGACTCCCAGTGAAATTAAAGTCATAGAGGTCAATAGTTTAATTCTTAGGTTAGAAGAACTCACATTCTTTGTTAACTTCAGCTAGGAACTCACTTTTGCTTCAAAAATTGCACCCTGCTTGAAGTTTCTTTTGCTTTTTCTGTCTTTTTTAAAGAAGAGACTATTATAGATGATCAACGTATCTCCAGTAGGAGAGAGGAACACTATGAACAGGTGTTGAAATTCTGACTGGAGTAGGAGAAAATACCCAATTCTGCATTGTTTCCCAATCAGGGCTAGGTTGGTTGAAGAGTAGACATCACTAGTACACTCTGCATGACTGAAATGTGAGTCTAACCCAGCCCAGAGCACCTCTGTGGGAAATGAATCCTCAGATTTCCTCCCCAGGAAGAAGCCTTGGCTGATCTTGTTGCAGTTACTCTAGAACATCACTAAGTTGGACATTCATGAGGAAAGTATAAGATTGAGAGATACAGGACATAAATCGTTCAGCTTAGAGAGCACTTTTGGATGATTAGATTTTTAACTCTGATGATCCAAGTATGAGGTACTGGGAACTTTAGAACCCAGTTGCAGATTTTCTGACACTTGCTTACTTTGTTAGTTATACTATACTCCAACTTCTGTAGTATGTGGTACTAAAGTTTTCTAAATACATTTTAAATTAGATATGTTCTTCCAAAGAATTTTACAGATGTACATGTGTATAGATGTATGACCTAAAGTATGTTTTCGTAAGTACAGAGAAGTGCCAGAATGGAGATGAATAAGAAAAGAAAACAGATCCCAGATATTTTTTCATTAAGTTTATCAGTACATTTTAGGTATACACTACAATTACATTCATCATTGGGATCTTGTACCTTTATATGATGTATCTTGGTTCTTATTTTTCCCCCTTCCCCTACCCTCCCTTCATCCCCTCCACCCCTCCCTATTTACAAAGACTTTGTTTCCATGTTTTTCCTTTTCTCATATTTTTTCTTTTCCCTTCTTTTCTTTCCCCTACCCTTCTCACTTCCCCTACTCCTTTAGACCTTTTCTTCCTATTTGACAATATCTATTATTTGATCCTTATTTACACTTTTAGTTTTTCACACCAGAGAAACTATTTGGTATTTACACATGTGTGTTCTATTAATTTCACTTAAGAGTATGGCCTCAAAGTGCTTCCACTTAGCCATAAATGTCTCTAGTTTGTCATTCTTTATGGCTGAGTAGTACTCCATTTTACAAAAAAAACACCCACAACACATCTTCTTTATCTTGTCCCCAGTTGATAAGCAATTGGGCTGTTTCCAAGTTTTAGCTATTACAAACTGTGTCACTATAAACATGAGTGAGCATTTATCACTGTGGTATGATTCTTTTAATTCTATTGGGAAGATACCCAGCAGACAAATATCTGGGTCAAATGGGACCTCCAATCCTAGTTATTTGAGATATCTCCATATTGATTTCCACAGTGGTTGTACCAGTTTGCACTCCCACCAACAATGAAGAAGGATTCCTTTCTCCCCACACCCCCATCGGCATTTGTTGTTGGTTAATTTCTTGATAGCAGCCACTCTTACTGGGGTGAGGTTGATTCTCAGTGTTGTTTTCATCTACATCTCTTGAATGACCAGTGATATTGAACAATTTTTCATGTATTTATTTGCTGCTTTTACTTGTTTATCTATGAAATGTCTGTTCTTTTCAGATGCCAGTATTTTAATTTATTTAAACCTCTTTTTTTCTGCTTCCCTCTTTTCCTGCAGGTATACATAAGTACACACACACACACACACATGCATAATCTGCACATAAAGTTGTATTTGAATAGTTTCTCTCACCCTTCATTAGTTTGTAACTGAGTTCAATTTATAGTGTTAGAAAATTTAGTAAAGGGTGTGTGTGTGTGTGTTACCTTTATGTACAAATGGTATATAAAGACACACACAATTGAGGGTGGATGCAAACATGATTCTTGGGTGCCCAGTTTTAGTTCTACATATTAAGCCTGTCTCTGCCTTTTCCACTACTTGTAATAGCCGTTGGTAATGAACTTTGGAATATATGAAAGGGTAAAGAAAATTTCATTAAAATCCCTTTTGAGATCTCCCCAATCAAATTAGAGAGCAAGGAAGCCAGTAAAGTCAGAAACTGTGTCCTTAAACATCGTAGCTGGAGAACCGATTTATTATGCTCCCCTCTAGGCAATGATGTTCACCTTGAGCGATACAAGACAGACAATCCTTGAGGAGAGCAGACTCATTCACTGGAGAATGTTTCTTCTCCAGACTATACCTCACTTTAAAAATGCCCAGCATAGGTAATGGACAAGCAATGGTCTTCTGGTGATAAGGAAGTCTTTTTTTTTTTTTCTTCATGAAACTGCAGAACAAAGCCAAAGGCGGTGAGTCTATCTCTGGAAAATGCACACTAGCTTATTTTTGGTAATCAGAAATCATATATTGGTGCCTTCTATGTGGTTTTTCCTGAGCAGGCAATACTGAGGTGCAGAAAATATAGATATTATCTTTTAAATTAAAATATTTACCATACCTAGACAATTTTGGGAAAGTGAAGCACACAGTTTATAAATGAAATAGGCAATATTTGTGAGTCTTTTCATACATTTAGAAGAGAGACTAAAATAACTTAAAAGTTTTCAGAAAATAAGGAAATGCATTATTAAAGAAATACAATGTATATTGGCAGATCAATTCATTTATCAACACTAAATGTACCTGCAAATATTTTGACCTAAACCATGATCTAAAACAGGCAGGCATTAAATGGGGAGATGCCTCCTTAAAGAGTGCTTGTCAGAATTTTAATGGGCCTTTTTCTTCCAAGTGTGAGCCATGAGATTTGTCTCACAGGATTCATTTCCTGAACCAGAATCTGCATTTTAACAAGATTCTCTGAGTGAATCACGAGTCCATTAAAAATTGAGAAGCACTTCCCTAAGGGGTCTTTGTAAATATATGTTCCCCACATGGACATAATTCATTGCATAACCACTAACTATTATGGATAGTACTATATCTTAGCACTAACGAATGTTAAAGTAGAGAGAAAGTAGTTCAAAGACCGCTTAGGATTCTAACAAGATGGCAGACCAAGGTGACTAGGCAACTACAATTGCTAAATAAAGTGTAAAGTCAATTAGCAATATTTTATTAAAGCATTGCTGAACCTTCAATAAAGAAAAACCTCTGGGTGCTAAGAATGAAGGTAAAAATGAAAATAAGAATTGTATCTGTGGTTGTTCCAGAGTAAGAGTTGAGGAATTATCAGCTGATAATAAACTGAGCTTTTACTTCACCTCACTTGAGGGATACAGGTAAAGCATTAGCTCTCTTAAAACAAGGCACTTGTTAGCAAATACTCATGCTGTTGATACCTTTGAGTGATACTGATATCAAAGGGAAGATAGTTTTGATTTCAGTGTACATGAAGGAGAAAAGTACTGGACCCAGCTAGGTATTTGATAGTGGGATCCCTTCATAAAGTTTGGTCTCTTGAGTTGCTTCATCCTCAAATTAGACAAATCCACTTATTAGAATAAAGAGAAAACAGAGGTTTTCCTTTAAAAATAGGAAAGGGATATATAAATTTCAGTAAGAGATTAGAAATAAAAAATGGGTCTGAGGTCTGAATATATGTCACCTACATAGTCCAGGAAAAAGAGGCCAAAATATTAACATAGTCTGGTGATACTACTGGGTTCTGGGTAAAATAAACATGAAAACTGTCCTTGAGACACACTCTTACAATACAGGTTACATAGGTATCCAATGAAAAATTGTAAAGGTAATGTCACAATACAATTTAAAAATGATGGGTTTTATGTCAACCAAGAGTAGAATCATTATACTCCAAATAAACTGAAAGAATACAATAGTCTTAAACAGAAAATAAAAATTAATAGATTAATAATGATTAAGTTAAGAGTTAAAACCCAATGAAATGAGCCAGGAATGATGAAACAAAGAATAAATTTAGAAAATGAAATGATTAGGAATTGAAATTAAAAACCAAAATAATACATAAAGTAACTAAACAGTTGCAACTAAACAATGAATGTATAAATGCAACAATAGAGTTACCCAGAATGAAGCAATAAGAGAAGAGAATGAAAAGTGAGATAAAGTGAGCATGAAGGATAAAATAGGGTTCAATATATTCTTAGAGAAATTTTATCTGAAAAGAGAAAATCATTATAAGTCAATATTTCAAGGAATTATGACTGCAAAATTTCCATAATTGATATTTTAAAAATAGGCAGATTAATAGAAACAAAGGCCTATTGTAGTGATATTTTAGAACCCAAAACCAGACATTAAAAAAGTAAGGTAACTAGAGAGAAGAGATAGATTGTTACAAAGCAACCAGTAGATCGACAGAGTACATAAAGAGGCAAGAAAATTGTGGAAATGATGTCTTCAACATGCTAAGGAAACGTAATAGGCAATATAGAATTATACAGCACCCGGGAATAAAGTATTCCAGTAAAGAAAAAGTGAAAGAAGACACTGAACTCTGTGATATTTCACTGAAATAATTACAAGAAATTCATAACAAGTAATACGAAAACTGACCTGCTGAGCAAGTGAAGTATATCATGCTCTGGTAGGCAAATAATCAGTAAATCACATGAATCAGTAAGCCAGCAAAGGATTTAATGAATAAAACTGATACTACCATGACAATAATTTGAGGATATTTTTTTAAAGTAGATAGAAAATTTAAAAATAGGCAGAAATAAGGAAAGATAGGAGGACTTTCATTGGAGGCAAAGTGTTTTAAAAATATTTATTTTACAATAGGAAGCAGAATTTTTTATTAACTTTATATTTGAAATCAAGAATTTATGATGCAGATTGAGAACAACTACAACACATGTAGTTCTAAATGAACTTGAATATCAATAGGAAGAAGTTAACAAAGATGAGCAGTACTCAAAATGCAAGAAGAGGGCCAGGAATTTAGCTTAGTGGAGCCACTGCCTGCCCCGCAAGTGCAAGATCCTGAGTTTGATCCCTGATACCAAAAAAAAAAAAAGCAAGAAGAAAACAGGAGCGTGGTGAGTGGAAAAGCACAACAGAACATTGTGAAAATAAATCCAAGGGTTCCATAATCATACAAACTATAATTTGAAAAGGTCCTACAGTTAAAAGAAAAACTTTCAGATTAACATTTCTTAGCTTTATACTGCTTTTAAGAAATATACCTAAATGTACTGATAAAAATATTATATTTCACAGCAGTTATTTAAAATATTTTTAAAGAACTGTTCATCAAAAAGGTAGTGTCTACAGTCACCAAACAAAAAATATTTTAATGAAAAATTATTATAAAAAGTCAATACATTATTATAAGTGGAACAAATCAATGGAAAGGTAAGCATTCTAAATTTTAATGGATGCAACAATTCAATGTAGTTGATATGTGTTTACATTGATAGACCCCAGCGCAAGGATATCTGTTAAAGAATCCCTTGTTACCTCAGCTACTAAGGACACTGAAGCAGGGGGTCACAAAACATGTATTAGGCCAGCCTGAGCCACTTAAGATAGTGTCAAAATTTTAAAAAAGGGATTGAGGGAGTGAGTGAAGCAAAGAAATGTAGGTCAGTGGTAGAGTACTTGCCTGGCATAAAGAAGCACTGGGTTCAAAATACCACAAAAAAGGAATATATAGAATTTTTACATGTATATTTCAAGAAATTTTCATAAAGTCAGTGGACCTTATGTAACCCAGTAGCCAGTTTAGGAAATAGACATTACTAATACCTCTCATGAACCTGTAGTTCCATCATCTCTTCATACTGTAGATAAACACCGTTCTGATTCCTAATATCTCAGATAAAGTTGTCTGTTTTTGAACTTGGTAGAAATTGAATCATAGTATGCCCTGTTTCTCATGCCTGCCTTCTTCAACTTAACATTATATTCCCACAATTCATTTATGCTGCTGAGTAGCAGTTCACATTTTCCTATTGAAGGAATCCGACCACTGTATTCCTGATCAGAGACCCCTCTAAACTACTCCCTCTTAGCAAAGCTGTCCCTGGGGACTCATAACATGATCGGCCCTGCTACTGATAGCAGCCAGGACTCCCTCCCCTTTCCAACCCTTGGCCTTGAGGAACCATTACCGTCTGTGCTCTCTCAAGCCTATTCTTGACAGGGAGCTACAAGCTCCTCTAACTGAACTCCTCCCTCCCCATGGCCCTACAAAAGACCTCATAGTCTGTACAGAGGAGCTGTCTGGTCTCTAAGTCTCTAAGTCTCTATTGTTCTGAAATAAACCTGTTCTATTGAGCTCGTACATGTTTCTTCTTTTCCTTTTTCCTAACACCTACTGTTGTGTAGCATTCATTTATATGAATATTGAGCAAATTATTCATTCAACTATTGAAACTTTTGAGAGTTTTTTTGGCTGTTAAACATATTGCTATTCTGAAATTATTATATGTGTTATTTTGTGAAATATGTATAAATTTGATGAGGGCAATTCCTAGGTGTAGAATTGCTAGAGATGGGCACTCAAGCATTCAGCTTTAGTAGATACTACCAAATATTTCCAAAGTGGTTGTACCAATTTACACTCCCACTGATAGTGTAGGAAACATTATTTTTAAAGGCCTAGTTTAGGTGTGTATATATGTATATATGTGCATATTTCCCAAACTTAAAACCTACATCTTGAGCACCAAGCTAGTTAGGAAGGAAAAAGAACATAGGCCTAGTCATATCTTGCCACTTGTTAGATGACTAACACATGTTCTATGAATAATTGTGCTGACCTTATGGATCCCTAAGAAACAGCTATCAGGTGTACAGAATGTATGTTTTGATAAACCATTTGGAAGAAGTATTTCTTTGAAATTGTTGGCTTGTTCTGTGTTCTTGCAGCCAATTTAGACAAGTAAAACCAAGCACTGCAATCCTGTTGTGACAAAAATAACTAAGATTTTGATATGCTTGCTTTCAGTAAATGTCACCCAAATGTCTTGCTTTTGATGCTGATGCTCTTCTCACTGTATCAGGCTATTTCATTGCACACTGCAATTTCTTCTGCACCTTCTTACTTTATGTTAGAATTTCTCAGTCTGTAATGTAAAAAAAAATCTTTTGTATATAAAAAAGTATTTTGCATTTGTTACATAAGAAAATCTTGTGATAATAAAGTATTTTTCAACAAAATAGCAGTATTGATTCTATTTTGACTCCTTCAACTATTCTTGATATCATATTTCCTTTGTTAATTTTCAACACTGGAAGTTTTCCAGTTTCATGTAAATTAGCATCACAATCTTATAAACATGTTTCTATTTATTGAATCCTAGGTCAAAGTAATTATACAACAAAGAACTACAGTTTTCATACCAGACTGCCTGCATGCATGTAAATTGGAGCTCTCACCAAGGAGGTAATGAATACAATCTCAGGTTTCATGAGATGAATCCAAAAATGGTAAAGCTAATAATAGAGTTCTCATCCCTCAGATAACTGAAATCAAGGTACCCTTCTTCTTCACCACAAAACTAGCCTCTTCATTTTAGACATGATGTATTAAATAGTATAAAAATAAATCACAGGGGGAAGAAAATCTCAGACTCTTTCTCATGCATGGGAAAAAGTGAATTTTCACCTTTAAAATACTGTGAGTAGCCCCAGTACACCATGATGATTTACTTTCACTCTCACATCCCCAGAATAATAACGATACCCTGGAGATGGTATAGCATTGTGGGCAAAATCGTTGATCTAACTGCCTGGTTCAGTTTGATTCTCAAACTCAGGAGCTATGTGACCCTTAGAAAATTACTTGACTTCTCAGAGATTCAGTTGCTCATTTAGCAAAATGGTGGACAGCAATAGAATGTGGAACACAGTTACTAAGTGCTTGCTATTGTAATTATGGCACTGGTAGCATTCCAGAGAGGTCTCTTGCTGACTACTTAGGGGAAAGGCAGAAATTCCTGGGGAAACAGGTGCCAGTGATTCTACTACCACCAGCTCAGGACTGAGTCCCTGTGCTCAGAGTGCTTTCTTGCAGAGATGACCAAGAGAGTGCTGCAAAGTGCATGGTACCTTGAGCTTCAACATGGCAGATGCGTGCTCATAAGCTCTTGGAAACATGGATAGGAGTGACAGGATTGTGGGAAAAGTGATCTCAAAACTGCTAACAATGTTTATCTGTCTAGAAGCTGGGACTGGAACACAACATTGGTGCAGACTATTTCTATACTTCAGCAGTATCACTTCATGGGCTTTTAGGTTCTGCAAATATAAATCACAGGCCATAATTAGCCCCGGAGGTATCTGCAAAGCTGTGGCTATCAGGATAAATTGTTCTACATGATCATGGAAAAGGGTGACTATGTGGTAAAAAAATAGCATTTCTGTAGACTGATGCTTCTGAAAAAAGTTAATTTTCTAATTATGGATTTAGATGTCTACAAACTTTCATTTACATCCTGTCATTTACATTGAGCAGCTTCTTGAAGGTGATTAGGGTCTAGAAAAGATGTGCAAGAATCACTTTTACTTCGCCCTAGGGACAGTACCATAAAACATTCCTATAGGTGGTAATTTCAAGACTGAAACCTAGAATATGCAAAACCTTGAACATTAAAGGAGCCATCAATTCTTAGTAATTTGGAAACAAAGGCTAGAAAACTGCAGCTCCTTTAGCTTTCCCAGTCTTCTACCTTTTGCACTGACTGAGCTGTATCACACCAGCCTGTTTGTTTGTTGATTGGTTGGTTTGTTTGTTTTGACACAGGACCTTACTAAATTGCCAAAGCTGAGCTAGAACTTACAATCTTCCTGCCTCACCCTTCCAGAGTGCTGGAATTTCCGGCCTACAATGCCAAGACCTGCTGTGTACATCACTTTAAAGACAGGATGGTGATGGTATGTGTGACAGTTCTGTTAAGACTATAGGATAAGCATCTTTTCATGTGGGAATGGAACTTGCCAATGTCAGTCACCCTGGGACAAAGCTGAGTTTGAGACAAGAAGTGAGGAGGAGAGGAGAGATACTTTTGTCTACTTTGGGGTTTATATGCTTGAGTTTTGTCTCTGAGGAGTCCATCCAAGTTTGAAGGTGTTTGGAGTGAAAGTATATCTCCTTGGTATGCACAGACAAAGAGGAAGCCTTTAAAGCCTTCATCACCAAAGGCCCACATGTGGCCTCTCAAAGCAGCTGCTGAGAATTAACCTCTGCACAAACTTGTGTCTGACCTTCATTCCGCCCTTATCAGCAGTTACAGCTGTCTCCCACATACAGACCAGGAAGGAGGAGACACTATGGCCAGACCTGCCTGATATTCCAGTGTTGGCCTGAAGAGCCCATGAAGGAGGTGGAGATGTAGTGAGGCCAAGAGGCACTTGAGACTTGAGACTTGGACACACAGGAGGATGGTGCTGGGAGGAGGACTGGTCCCGGGCAGAGACTGGGTTAGGGATGAGTTACTGGTTCATACTAGAAGGGCAGAGAGGAGGCCAGGGACTGGAACACAGCATACATTTCCAGATGGGGACCTATTTTAGAAGATATGGTGCCTATCTGTCACAGGTGGCACGTATTCAGAACAACTCGGTATTCTCAATAATGTCACTCATACCCACAAGTAGCTGGATCCCAGAGGTATTTAACTATTTTTATTTTCATATTTCACAGCAAAGGGAGAAGGAAACATACCCCCAAAAACTTAATTAAAAAAAAAATTCTGAAACAGTAACAATAATCCAACAAGTAAACTATGGCAGTGTTTGATTACCCTGAGTGTACTTAACCAATGAGAGGAACCAGTTATAGATATGTTTTTCAACTTGTAGTTAGCACACAACAGTCTAGGAGATCCAGTAGTCTGAGGTTCTCAAGTAACTGTCTTACTGAACTATTTTTTTCCTCTTTGAGGTAATGGGGATTGAACTCAGGCCTTTGCACGGAATTACATCCACAACATTTTCTCTGTTATTTTGAGGCCATGTCTTTCTAAGTTGTCCGGGTGAGACTTAAATTTGAGATCCTCCTGCCTCAGCCTCCAAGGGTGTTGGGATTGCAGATATGTGCCACCACATCTCCCTTTAATGTTCACTTTATGCTGAAAATTTAAACTGAATTTTTTTGTGTGTGAAGGAAGAAATTTCAGTTATGTCTCTGGAATTCTAAAAGGGCTGCCACATGAATTAGCGCTTTTTTACAGTTTCGATTTCTTTTTGTCACCGTCCTTTCCCTATTTCACTTTCCAGTTGTATAGTCCCTTTTATAATACTTTCATCTTCTCCAATTTATGGGTGTTACTTTCTAGAGACAAATGCACTTAAGAGGAAAATCCTATCGTGAAATCTTTTCCTGGATATTTTTATGCCTACAACTATTACACAAAGGCAATTTTCCTCGAGGAAAACTTTTAATACATTTCTTTCTTTCCTCTTCAGATGTTGTCCCTCCATACCGCCTCTTCTAAATTCCTTCCACCCCGGGCAACCACATACACACACATATAATGTCCTTTGCTATTTTCCTTTTGCTCCTTGGGGCTTTTGTATTGAGCTAGAATCACATAGAATATTTTTATTTTTATTAACAAGCTGAGGTCATAATTTGGGCTGGGAGGTAAAATGTCAAATTACTGGTTAGAGCGAAAGCAGGGACCCCGTGAAATTTCATGATGCAGGTGTCCTGTGTCACCCATTTTCCCAGCCACAGTTAGAATATCTCTAAATGTTTTTAAAGTTTGGAACACAGCAGCATGAAGAGCCACTTTGAAAACACTGTTTCATACATTAACAGAGAAATTTCTTCACCCCATGTTGGCTCTGTGGTGATGAGAAAACAGAAACTTATAGCTGATAGAATTAGAATGTAAAGCTTTTGGTTTTCTAGAGATGTCTGGACTTTATTTGCAGCTCATTAATGTGAAGTCTTCAGTGGGCATGGCACTTATCTCAAATACAGCTAGTTTTATCACTTAATATTCACAATAAATAGGCTACAGTACAGAAATAGACTCTCTGGAGAGCAGCAGGAAAATTAAGCCACCAATCTAAGCAATCTGAGTTTGCCACATTGTCTGTATCCTTTGGCATTCAGGGTCCAGTAGGCACAAAGGCTGACACACTAAACTGCAGGTAATAACACAGTCACCCTCAAGAAGCAAATAGGTCAAGGCTGTGGCCTGAAATCCTCCCAGACCAGCACACACCTCATTCCAGGCACATCATCTCCCACAGGCCAGCTCCCAACCCGGGGCCTAACACCGGCCTTCCATTCCAAGCTTCTGCACCACCCCCAACCTTCCTTCCCACCCACTCTCTCACACATGGAGAGCTGCAGAGCTCTGTTCCTCCTTTCTGAGCCATCCTAGGGTTGTTGTTTTTTTTTCTTTTGTTTTTTGGTAAGCGGGATTGAACTCAGGACCTTTCAAGGCAAAGTGAAGTACCACTGAGCTAAATCCCTGCATGGGCCCTGAGCAATCCTAGTTTTAATTAGATTCAATGTCTTTAAAAATAAATCTTGGAGGATTGGGAAAAGCAACTGAAAGCCAAACTATGGCAACTCACATGAAAGAGAGGGGCTTTCCTCTTTTCCCTTTCCCAGGCAGAGCATCAACCTGCCTTCCTTGGAAACTTACTCTTCTCCACCCTCACCCCACACACCTCTCTTTCTCCTCTGGGACAAAACAATACAGTGATGGAAATGTGTGGCTGAAGCAAACAAGCTCTGGATTCTGAAGTCAATTATAATTTTAATATCTATTTTATTTATTCTCACTGAGTTTGTGAACTCTTAGATTTTGGTGTTTGTTCTGCTTATGATAAGGAGCATGTGAGATAACTCAGAGGTGACTGAATTAAGAATATGAAATTTTTCAGCTAATAGAAATGCTAATTGACACACAGGTCTGGAAATAAATTTTGTTTTTTTCCACACATTAGTTTTAAGTAAGACTGGTTAATTATGCATGGCAAACTGGCATCTAAGTTTGTCAAACACAAAAACGTTGGGATTGCTAGAATTAGCCTTAACAACTTTCTCCATCTGAAGTCGGTAGTTGTCTTTATCCAAAGGAAGTGAGAATATCTGAAGTTGCTACCTCATTCTTCATTATGGCTTTACTACTATTTCCTGCATTTCAGCCTTGATCATGGCTCTAATGAAGTATAGGCCAAAGAGTCCTTTGCATTTAGAAAGTAATAATTTAACTTAGGAATAGACAGTTCATCCAAATCTTCTTTTGTTTGGTATGCAAGAATAAGTAACAGGTGAAACTGACCAGCAACATTCACCAAATAGACCATGGCTTTCTACATTTCAGTACGTTTCCTTGTCACCTCAACTCAGTTAGCATTCCTATTCCAGGACTGAAAGAAATTAGGTCTGCAGGAAAATTAAGCTTCTAGATCTCACTGAAATGAAATATTCAATACTCTGCTTTTTCCCATATTCCCTTTACATTTCTCTTAGGATCTGGGAGAATAGTATTAAAATTACTGCAGTTGTTTGAATATCACTATTATTGTTATTTGGAGTCATAGAAATAACAGAATAAGCTAGAAATAATTTATGAAAGGAATAATACTATCAATAGTTGTTATGATTGGAGGTCAATAAATGACCCCTTCTCCTTATGTGTTTAGGAATTAGTTGAGATACATGCATGAGTTGGAAAAATAAACATCAAAATATATACTTTATTGATGTAGAGTTAAATTAGAAAAGGTAAATTGAACATATAACTCTAAATAGGGACTCCTGATATATTTCACTTCTGGTTAAACAATTCACTGATTCACTGTCAGAACCACAGGCTATTCCACTTCTCCCCCAATCTTCTCCCCAAGGGTGGGAATTCTAAAAATGGATTACACCAAACAAGAGGAGAAAGCCCGCATCTTTATGTTTGGAGACTCTCCCTAATCTCACCAGGCAGGCAAGTAATGACTTTTCCTTTGGGAAGAATGAGACAGCTGGAGAGACAGAGGCTTGGGAGTTGCTTTCTCAGTATTCTCAAGAACAAGAAATGCCTGTTTCATTGGCTGGTTGGACAAGTCAGAAGAGGACGAAAATGATTCCCTTAACAATAATCCTCTCTGGGGCTATAGTAATGTTGTGGCGGGACTAGTAATTTCCCAGTGTTAATGATATTTTAAGACTTTACCAAAAACAAACACACATAGTTGTCAAAAAAATAAAATTTTATTTGAAGCTGATTTATGAGACATCAGCTAAAATTGCAGAATATGCTACACTGGCCACTGCAATAAGACACATAAGAAAATTTTTAAAATAGAGCTCTAAACCAGCACTCCACCTTATCTTTTTACTTTCCACTGAGTTTCATGATCTAGAAGTATATCTGACCTTTTTATTTTCCTATATGTCCTGGGTTTGAAACTAGTCTTAAATGTATTCTTTTCAAAAAAGTTCCCTGCTGCTGTTAATCATAGACCATCATGGACCTTTACTTTACAAAGCCAAAGGTATTCTCTGAGATAAAGATATACCTCTGACACTTATCTTCCCAGACTTGGTCTACTTCAGGCAAAAACCTTCAGAACACTGTCAGACTCCAGATTCTCTAGTTCATCAAACCTACATTAAAGCCACAAAGGAAGCATATCTCCTATGTATTTCCACCCAGGATATTCCATATCACAGAGAATGCCCTTTTCCCTTTGCCCTCACTTAGGAACACCTTTGTCAAGATGTTAAATGTTAATACATAAATAACTTCATTTGGGTTAAGCCACTGAAATTTCAAAATTTATCTGTTATAAAAGACAGCACTGCCTTAATTAATACTTGTGAGTTTCATTCTTAATGAGTCCCCAATCTTCACCAACACTAAAAGCCAGGCGGCTGCCTTCCTACACAGTTGGCATGTGGGATAAAACTTCCTGTTACATGCTACATGGACACGGTTGAGATCTTCTTGCCTTCCCTACAGTAGGTGTCATGTAATCTCCTCTACACAAATTTTGATAACTTCCTTTTAAAGTTATTCAATTCACTGGAATAAATACTTAAGAAATATATAGATGACTAAGTTACTTTTCTGAAAATGAGTAGACTTTTCTCCTCACCCATATCAATCTTCCTACAATACAGCAATTTGATGCTTTCTAGCTTTCCTTTGTAAGACAGGAGAAATAAGTTCAGTCGGGTTTTGGGCCAAATAATATTTATTAGATAGCTGTTATATGCTCTGCTTAGGATCTTTGACTATAAGGAATTTAGAATTTGTTTACCATATTCTGTATATACATATATTTGGTTTTTGTCAGTAATAAATTAATAAAGAAGTTTAAAAATGAAATTTAAAATTTGTTATAGTAAAACTGGATCAAATAATACTATAAAAAGTCTGTTATAATAGTTAGCAACATTTGATTGTTTATCTTTCAGACATTATGTTAAATCCTCTATATATTTTGACTTTTTTTTTTCTCATAAAAGGGATTGAACTCAGGACCTTGGGCTTGTGAGGCAGGCACAGTGCCACTGGGCTAAATCCCCAGCCCATATTTTGCCTTTTAAACCTGCATCAAAATATAAAATTTCCATAAAAGTAAAATGTAAATATGTTAGAAAAAGAGGAAATAAGACTCATAGAAGTGCAACCTTTGTTCATAGATACATTTCTAGTGAGTGGTGGCATTAAGATGTGAGTTCAGTAATCTGACTCCAGAGAACAAAATCTAATCAATGTACTATACTGCATTACATACAGTGATGATTGCAGCTATTAATTTACATAATAAACTTATTTTCCAAGTATCGAGCTAAGTTCCTAACAGCTTTATTTCTTTTCATCATCACAACAATCCTGTGAGTCAAGCACCATTATTTATTACCATTTTATGAAGAAAACAGAGTCTGAGTGATCTTGTGCAAGAACATACTGGGTGGATTTTGGCATTAGCATTTGAAAATAGACTGTCTGGCTTCACAGGCATCTGGGCTCCCACTCGAAGGCCTGCCAGTTCCATTGGTGAGTGTGTGCAGACAAACCCTTAGCCAACCTTATCAGAAACAGGAAAGAAAAGGCCCAAATCCATGCAATTAGGAATGGAAAGGGCAAAATTACAATAGACCCAGCAAAAATCCACAGGATTATCAATACCTACTTTGAGAACCTATACGCCAGTAAGATGGAAAACACAGAAGAAATGGACAGATTCCTAGATACGTATGAATGGGTAAAGTTGAACGAAGAAGACCTAAAAATTCTAAACAACCCAATATCAACCAATGAAATTGAAAACATGATTAAAAACTTCTGAACTAAGAAAAGCCCAGGTGCTGATGGTTTCACTGCTGAATTCTACAAGACATTTAGAAAGGAACTAGTGCCATTACTGTTTAAACTCTTCAATGAAATTGAAAAGGGAAGCAGTACTCCCGAATTTATTCCTGGAACCAAGCATCACCTTGATCCCCACAGCAGAGAAAGGCACAACCTGAAAAGAGAACTATAGGCCAATCTCACTAATGAACATAGATGCAAAAATTCTTAACAAGGTCCTGGCAAATAGAATGCAGAAGATCATCAAGATGATCATACACCCTGACCAAGTGGGATTCATCTCAGGGATTCATGGATGTTTCAACCTATGCAAATCAATCAATGCAATACACTATATCAATAGAGCCAAGGACAAAAACCATATGATCATTTCAATAGATGCAGAAAAAGCATTTGACAAAATCCAACATGCATTTATGATAAAAACCCTAAAAAATTGCAATAGATGAACTCTACCTCAATCTGATAAAAACCATCTATGAAAAACCAACAGCCAATTTCATACTAAATGCTCAAAAATTGAAATCCTTCACACTAAAATTAAGAACAAGACAAGGATGTCCACTATCACCACTCCTGTTCAATACAGTTTTGGAAACATTAGCCACAGCAATTAGTCAAGAGAAAGAAATAAAAGTAATAAAGATAGGAAACAAAGTCAAATTGTCATTATTTGCAGATGACATGATACTCTATATAGAAGACCCTAAGAACTCCACCAAATGTCTTCTAGATTTAATAATCAAATTCAGTAAAGTAGCTGAATACAAAGGCAATACACAAAAATCAATAGCTTTTCTGTACACGAAAAACAGACTCACTGAGAGAGATATGTGGCAATCAATTCCTTTCACAATAGCATCTAAAATATTAAAATACCTAGGAATCAACCTAATAGAATAAATCAAAGACCTAAATCAAAATCTACTCTGAAAACTATAGCACTGTGAAAAAAAGAGATTGAAGAGGATATCAAAAAATGGAAAGACATCCCTTGCTACTCGGTCGGAAGACACAATATAGTGAAAATGGCCATACTTCCAAAACTGCTATATAGATTCAATGCAATCTCAATTGAAATCCCAGTAGCACACTTAACAGACCTGTAGAAAATAATCCAAAAATTCATTTGGAACAATAAGAGAAGTAGAATAGCGAAAGCAATACTAGGCAATAAAGACATGGTAAGGGGTATCACAATTCCCAACTTGAAACTATACTACAAAGCTACTGTGATAAAACAGCATGGTACTGGCAAAGAAATAGACCTGAGGACCAGTGGAACAGATTAGAACATGCAGAAACGACTCGAGATACACTCAGCCACCTCATCTTTGACAAAAAACCAAACACCCTCACTGGAGGAAAGATAGCCTCTTTAATAAACGGTGCTGGAAAAATTGGGTTTCAACTTGCCAAAGATTAAAACTGGACCTATATCTCTCACCATGCACTAAAGTAAAATTGAAGTGGATTAAAGATCTAAATATTAAAACAGAAAAACTAAATCAGCTGTAAGAGAGGTTAGGAAGAACTCTTGAAGACATTGGTGTAGGAAAGGCTTTTATGAACCAAACCTCAGTTGCATGTGAACTAGCACAAACAATCAACAAGTGGGATCTCTTCTTATTAAAATGCTTCTGCACATCAAGAGAAACCACCAACAGTGTGAAGAAGCAACCCATAATGGGAGAAAAAATTTTCACCAGCTGTCCCTCAGACAAAGGTCTACTATCTAGTATCTACAAAGAATTTAAAAAAATCAGACCACACAAATTTAAAGACCTAATCCAAAAATGGGCATCTGAAATGAACAGAAACTTCTCAAAGAAGTAGCAATAGAAAATAAACATATAAAAAATGTTCAACATCACTTGTCATTCAAGAGATGCAAATGAAAACAATGCTGAGATTCCACCTCACCCTATAAAGAATGGCTGCCATCATGAAATCAACCAATAGCACATGCTGGCAGGGCTATGGGGAAAGAGAAACCCTACTCCACTGCTGTTGCGAGTATATACTGGTGCAACCACTGTGGAAATTAGTGTGGAGATACCTCAAACAACTGGAAGTCCCATTTGACCCAGGTATTTCCCTGCTGGGTATCTTCCTCAAATAATTAAAAAAATCATACCACAGTGATACATGTGCACCTACGTTTGTGGCCGCACAATTTGTGAAAGCTAAAACTTGGAAACAACCTGATTGCCCATCAAGTGGATAAAGAAAATATGTTTGCCTTTTTATAAAATGGATTATTACTCAGCCATAAAGACTGAGAAACTAGAGTCATTTATAGCTAAATGAATGCACATTGAGGTGATACTCAAGTGAAACAAATAGGAGACACACATGTATAAATACCAAATAGTTTATCTAGTGTGAGAAATTGAAAGTGTATATAAGGACTAAAAGGTATGACAGATAATGTGAAATAGGAAGAAAAGGTGCGAAGGGGAAGAGGAAGTGGGAGGGTAGGGGGAAAGAAAGAAGGAAATGGAATCAATATGAGAAAATGAAAAAATGGAAACAAAGTCTCTGTAAATAGGGAGGGGTGGCAGGGTTGAAGGGAGGGCAGGGGAAGGGGGAAAAAATAAAAACCAAGAGGTATTATGTAAAGGTGCAAATTTCCAATGATGAATGTCCTTATATTGTATACCTAAAATGTACCAATATAATAATAATAAAAATAGACTGTCTTACTTAAGACATTTGTCCCAAACTTTTCAAAAAATTAATATCTATAGGAGATTATGAAGGATAATATAATAAATGCCCATATGGCCATCTTCTAGATTCATCACATTTAGCATTTGCCACATTTGTGGAGCTTACACTGTTAACTGTCGTAATTATGTGGAGGAATTATTTGGTTAGATAAGATGGTGGAAGAGTTTATAAAACATTAGGTTAATAGATAAAAGAGGCTTTCTGGGTGTATGCTTTGAAGTAGTTCTCAAAATTCTAAATAAATGGGAAAAAGAAGATGTTCTGAAAGTGGGGACACTGAGCTTGGTGGGATCACAATGGGGCAGTGGAAAAAGACCATGGGGTCAGACAAGGAAAGCCTGAAAGCCAAGAGAGGGATTCAGACTTTTATCAATGGAAAACAGCCACCCTTGAATGATTCTTCTCTAGAAAAAATAAGAGCTCAGTATTTGTCCTTAACTTCTATTTTAAGAACTCCTATAGTGTACCAGGACATGGAGGGACAAAATACTCGTTTCAGTTTCTTCCAAGAGCTCAAGACATAGCCTTCACTAATACTTTTTAAAATCAGTAACATAAAGAATTCTTGAAATGGCAGTGTACTAAGAGGCCATTGGAAAAATTAGCAATATTGTCAAAGAAGCAAAATCCATTTTGATGATTGTCCCACTCATGTTTTAGTTCTGCTTTCTGGTTCACTCAGGCTTGTTGTCATGGAGACTCGTCTGTTATACCCGACCTTCAGAACTGCATTTTAATATCCAGAGTATGACTTTGCCCCCAATCAAAAATGTATCTGATCTGTAAACTATTTATCTAGGTCTTCTTAAATCATATTATCCAAACTAGCAAACCTAATGAATTTAGAAGGTAGGTTGCAAATGTAATATGTTGTAAAGGTAAAAAGATTTGTGAGGTAATAGAGAAGCTGAAGGCAGGAACCTTTCAAATTCTGCCATATTGATATTTCAATATTGAATATATTTGTGCTAATTCTAGAATATGAACATTGGTTTAATACATAGATAAGCAAAAAGTATATTGAGCTGTAACTCTGAACCATTAATGTTTGCAGAGTTACTACATTCTAGATTTATGGGTTCATGGTCACTGAGCAGAGAAGCTAGGAAAGGAAGTCTCTTTTATTATAAGAAGTGAGACAAATATTGCAAAATGAAAATGTTGGCCAGGAGGGTGATATGCCACTAACAATTCAAACATGATGCAAATACATGACATGCCTGTCATTTTAACCTTGTAAATCAGTGTCCAAGTGTGATGAGTTGTAAACAGCAATGTTTCTAAGTCAGTAATACTGTCTCCTATTTCAAGGTCAAAGGGAAAATGCAAATGCTTATTTTTTAATATTAGTCAAGTTGAGCTAATTTCATGCAAAGATTTAAATGATAATGATTCCTTCAGATGATCCTTAGTCAAAATGAAACATAAGATATTAATATTTTTTGTAGTTATATTGTGAAAGGTTTAAAAGATATTTCAGTAAATCCCTTAACACAGTAATCATAATTTTTGTTCTGGTTTGGTTTCACTTTAATTTCTACACAAATAATTGCAAGGCTCCTGTCATATCTGACTCTGTTTCTGATGCTTGTTTAATTTTTCAAACTGCGTTTTGCCTTGTATTATGCCTTGTAGTTGTTTGTTGAATGTCAACATGGTGCACTGGATAAATCAACTGTAGTAAATGGGTCTCTAATGTTGGAATAGTAAGGTGTGAGAAGCTGAAAAGTCTTCTATAGGCCTTTTGTTAGGTCTCAGTCTTTTAGGGAACCTGTACCTCTGGCTGGAGAACTTCACCAATGCTTCTTGGTTCCATCCACCACATTAGGGAGGGCTAAAGGGTGCTTGAGTTGAGTATTTGCTTTCCAGACAAGAAAAGATAGAGACAGGTAGAGGTGAATATTTCCCTTTCCCTAGTTAGTGTTAGCTCTGATAAAGTCCAGCAGGTTAGATTCTGGAAAAAGTTTCTCCTCACATCAGAATAGAAAACTCTGGCATGTTTCAAAACAATTCCTCTTCTCTCTCCTCCTCCTGAAAATAGAAGAGGATTTCACTTTGATATTTACTGTGAGAACCAGGTAGAGTTCTTAGAGATAAAAATATAGGATACTTTCTGGGACTGAGTCTCCTATAATTTCTGTTTTTCTGGTACTAGAGATTGACTTTGTGGCACTTTACTACTGAGCTACATCACTAACCTCAACTCTCTTTTAATTTTTTCTTTTAAATTTTGAGACAGGGCCTCAATATGTTAATTAGATGGGCCTTGAATTTGTGATCCTCCTGCCTTACCTCTTAGGTGCTGGGATTTTTGCCACCACCCCTTGTTCCCCCTGGAACATGTAGTCTCTGAGAGTCCACTAATTTAACAATTAATATTCACTTTTTCCTACTCTAACACTGGTTTATGAAGAGATTTCTGCTTGTGGGTTGCTGTTCTGGTAAGTTGTGGATTCTTTGTATCTGGTTATCTTCTTTCCAGTTTTTTGGTTGTAGTATGCCCATGACTTCTTTTCTTTGATAGAAAGACTAATGAATGTTTTTCAGTCTGTATTTTTACTTCTTGTTAGTATGAACTGGCAACTTCTAATCTCTTAACATGCCATCCTGGGAAATGAAAGTCAAGACATGTTTTCTAATACTTAATACTTCTTGTTAGACTTCTGTAAAAATTTATGATGTCATTCTAATGATACTTTAATGCAGAATTAAAGAACTCTAAAACATACTTTGAAAGAAACAGATCTAGTTTAGAGGATGGGTAAAAAGAAAACATATTATTATCTTCTTTTCTTCTACATTTTCCCCTCAATGCTGAAACACCACAAGTAAAAGGTTGGCATGATGAAACTTACCTGGCATGTCTGTTGCTAAGCATAGCATATTCCAATCTGTGCACATTGGAGATGAGCACTGGAGAAGATCTATGTTCTGTGGACAGGATAAGATTGAAGATGATCAGTTGCATTCAAATGGATGGAACAGAAGGTGTATTTCAAGCAAGAATTGGTTATGCTATTCTGGGTAAGGCATCACTGTTTTTCTTGATCTTCATGAAAACAAACAAAGCAACAGCAGACAAGTGAGACTCAGTTTCTGGTGGTATTCAAGGCCCTACTTTCAGACTGGTCTACTTTCTAGATATTTTGGAGTTTCCAAGATGGCTGTCTAGAGCAAGAGCTTATCTGTTTTAACAGCCATATTTCTAGGGGACCTTGTTATTAATAATAGCTATTGTTTATGGGAAAATATCGTATTGGGGCAGTTGAGTGTTGAGATGAGACAGATGCCACGATCTAGTTGACATTTAATATTGCTTTCTTTACTTGTTAGCAGTGATAATTTATTTCAATTTTCCATCAAAAGAATGAAATTTTATCATTACCTGAGGGAAATTATGGGGATAGGAAGAGTGACATTCCTAATAAGCATATAGGATAAAGAACTGAACACTTTTGATCAGATTCCATTTGGGTCTTTTTTTTAATTCAAACTTATCTTGTCCACAGAACAAAGACTTTCTCTAGTTCCCAGGCTCTTAAGGGGACACCTATGGCTGTCCAATGTTTCTTTGGTTGAATAGATGGTCCACCTATTTTGTGGGCAGAATGACAGCAAATCAGTTCAATAATTGTAATCCTAAAGTTGTATTTCCCATTATTCTGTTCTATTGTCCACATTATATATTGCCCTATTCAAGAGAGTTAGTAACATTTTAATTATAAAAAGTAATATATTACATGATTAAAAGGGAGATAATTTCAAGGTTATGCAATGAAAAGTTGTTATACTATCTTTTCTCCATTCTAGTCTGCCTTCTGTAACCAATACTCTAATCAATATACATATATATCTCAGCATATTTGTAGCTACATTTTAGAAGTGAACATCCAATATCAAATTTGATACATATAATTATTGTCAGAATGCTCTCTAAAAAGATCTCACTAATAGAGTTTAAAAATGCTTGCTTCTGTGTCTCTGTCAATGTTGACTAATGCCAAGCATTCAGATCTTTAAAATTTTGCTTTTCAAAAGTATATTCATTAAGTAGACATTTCATCTGATGCTACAAAAATTTATTTTATTGTTTGGCATAAAAAACAAAGAGGCATGTTCACATATCAGTTTCCTTTAACTTTTCATGCAAGAAATTTAGAGAAAAAGATTTGTGTGTGTGTGTGTGTGAATTTTTTATTCTCATTGCTATACCTTAGTACTAAAATTCAACATACCTTCAAAAAGCACAAGCTTGGATACAACACGTTATTCTAATTTCTAGTTTGAGCAGGCCCATTTCTAAAGAGCAAAACTCACTGTAACAGGTATGTAATTTCATAGTGTCTTATATAAGTGGTCATATTTTATGAGGAGAAAATGCCAATGAGACATTGTTAAAGGTCACTAGTCTTAATGAACCTGTTTCTGACTCATGGTTTTACCTTTATTTTTCTTTTGCCTTTTTTGTAGGCCATCATTTGATTAGCATAGAGATTGTCTAATAATTGTTGTAGTATTTCAAGTTCGAATGATTCCCTACCCATTGTTTTTCTTTATCTAAGATTAAAACAGAATGAATTGGGGATGGAGAAATGGGGGGGGGGGTAGTTTGGATCTATTTTGTTAGGTTCTCTGGTGCTGGCATCTGGTTGCACTAGGAAGGGTTCTCAGAGCAAAGAAAATGAATCCTGGGTCAGATAGTTTGTGGTATATTTTCTCATGTGATTTTATCTGTTAATTTCATTGCATCCAATACTTCTACATTCCTGACTCTGTTGGTGATAGAACATGAATGTCACATAAGCACATTAATAGCCAATTGAATTCTTCCTAAGTATTTTTAGTAGTGATCCTCTGACCCATTCTCCAGTCCCTACTTCCTATTCCTTCTCCAGATTTTTGAGTGCCTCTGATGATTTTCAAAAGACTACTTTGCAACATCTCATCATACTAATCATCAAAATAATCTGAAATTCACATTTACCCAGAGACAACTACAGAATCACATGTCCTGCCTGTGAGTTTTCTCCACACTAGGTATCAGGTGATGTTATATTAGTTGAGAGCCTTCTATGTGCTAGGTCATATATTATTTTATGTATCATTACAATCTCCCTATGAAGTAAGCATTATTATTCTAGTTTAATAAAATAAATAAAATCCTTGAGAATAAAGACATTGACCAAGATCACGTGATTTGACTCACCAAAGCCAAGCTTTGAGAAAATCTTAAAGGTGCATTTTTTTTTTCTACCACACCACCATGCCTAAATGTGTTGATGTTTATAGGCTTTCTGAAATAATCCAAACAAATGTATCTTTAAATTAAATGTTAGCTAACTGTATATTAACATTCAGTGATAATTTCCCTGTATGCTTCATTTTATCTTTCCTTTAACATTTGGGAAATGGAAGCAAAAATTTAAATAAATTAATGTTAAATTTATTAAAAATATAATGAATTATATATACCGATATGCCCATAACTTAGCTCAGTTGAAACATTTCAATGACAGTTGAAGCCCTACTGTATCCCATGCATTATTTCTCCTCTGTCCTTAAATGTTACCTCTCACCCTGCTTTTTTCATCCTCTTGTAGAGGCAATTACTATCCTAAATTACTGATTTATCATCCTCATTTTATTCTTTAGTATACAAATAATACACAGTAATATTTTGGTTCCTTAAAATCTCTATATTCAGTCCATCATGCTTTATACAATCATTTATAACTTGTTCTTTTTGTTCAACTTTATGATTTTTGTTTGAAATTCATGTATGTTGTTAAGTACACCTTGAGATTTTTAAGTGAAAACATCATGTTCATCCAAAATGTTGATAATAAAAATAATAACTTGATTCTATGAGCTAGAAGTTGAATTGAGCATTTTACATATTAATTTATGTGAGCCTTATAATACTGGGAGATATGCATTGTAATTTTTATATTACTGTTGAAGCTCAATGAGTTTATTACTTACACAAGGTAATAGGTAGTCAGCTGCAGAGCTAGAATTCCAGAATAAGTATTTTATAACTCCCATTTTGTGCTTTTCTATTACACTGTAGTGCTTATCTTTAGTGAATTCCAATTTTCATCTCATTCATTTTTTTTCAAAATTATGGCTCCAAACTCCTGGCCAAGAGCAAGGTGTAGAGCAAGAAACGGTGACCCCATGCATATAGGGGCTGCCTTAGTAATGCAGCCCCAGGATTACCATCTCCCTACTGCCTCTCATTTACAGAGGCAATTACCTCTGCTGTTGCTGTACTGTGTAGTGACACTTGGCATCACCTAGGGCACCTGTTTTAGAGACATCCTCCCCATAGAAAGAAATAACTTCTCCATGAATTCATTCTCTAGCTAAAACCTAGGCCAATTCACTACCTTTCCTCATGATTGAAAACATGCAGTAGAAAAATATAACAGGCCTTCACAAACCAACCAATGGCCTAATTGTTAAGTAAAATTGCTGCATCTTACAATTACTACTATTGCAAACTATCCATTAAAGAGCAGCCTCTGCCTCCCTCTTGACTCTTTCATTAGCACAATACTCCCACATTAGTACCCAATTATAAACAAGCCCTATCCAAATTTACATTACTCTCCAAATTACATACACAGACTGATTACTGTTTCTTAAAAGAGCAGAATCTACGTGAGCACTAAATACTCCTTTCCCTTCACAGTATTGTGGTTTCATAGTCAGCCCTTTCTGGATACGTGCGGCAGCAGCCTTTTAACTCAGACTGCAGAAGAAGCATGCATTCTACTTGGGGTGTACAGCTTCTACCGCAAAGGGAGAACCTAAAGAAATGTGATTCTCTTAAATCACTGGGCCTAGATGCAATAAGTTTCTTTTTTCTATTGCTTCCTGTCTTAGTGACTTTCCTATTTCTGGGACAAAATGCCCAACACTCACAACTTACAGGAGGAGAGGTTTATTTGGGGTCATAATTTAAGTCCATGATCAGCTGGCCACAAGGCAGAAACACGATGCCAGAGATGCATAGTGGAGGAGGAAAATATGCTCAACCTGTGGCACCCAGGGAGCAGAAGAGAGGAAAGAAGCTGGGGACAAAAATACACCCTTCTAGGTCACCACTAATCAGGCCCCACCTCCTAACAGTTTATTCATCTATGAACTCATCAATAGATGATTCCACTGGGATATCAGTGGATGATACCCCCCATGACACAATCATCTTCTACATACATGAGGATGTGGGAGAGCGTTTTTAACCTAAACCATTACACTTTCCTCCTCTCTTCCCTCCTCATTGGTGTCTTTATTTAAGGGTCTGTGACTTCTCGCATTTTTAATAGCCTACCCTCTCTCAGTTTCTGGTTCTATTTTTGCCTTATCAGTGTATTTTACATATGCATCATTTTGGAATTCCAGCCAGTTTGAGTCTCAGCAGGTTAACATTTCCTCTGTCTGAGGAGACTGCACAGGGCTTCCTGAGGGATCCTTTAAAGAGGCCCAGGGCTCCCAAATGGTGAATCCGGCCTCAAGCTGTGAAGAGAAGGCCCAAGTCTTTTGTCACTTTGGTTCTCCAGATCACCTTGTATTTTTTCAGAATACTGGTTCTTCTCAGGTAATGCCTAAGCATTACCCTGCCTGTGAGTTACTTGGAATAGTCAAGCATTTACCGTTTTGTTACTTTTTTTTAAATAGGCAAAAATTGGGGGATTGGAAGTGAAAAACACAGAAGAATCTTAATCGTTTTTTCTTGAAGTAAGGTTTAATGATGTGTTTAGGATGAATGTTTCTGCCCTTTTCTCTGGGCCTCACCGACGGGTCTACTTACTTGTCATGACTTTTTCACTCCCCAGGGAAGTGCTTAAACTTTTAACTGAGGCGCCTCATAATTGTAATCCTCATCTCAAGAGCCCTTTCAAACTCCCCACCGTCACTCACGTTCCATTCAGGGCTTCCTTAACACACAGCTATTCCTAGTTTCACACCTGAAGTTGTTGTTCATTTTGTATATTTCCCACTTCCGATCTGAAAGAGCGTACTCATTTCTCATCCTTGAATTATGAAGCAGCCATTCTTATTTACTAAGAGTGAGGCTAATTTTCAAAGTTGTAAATAATGTCATCATGATTTACTTTAAAATATTTTGGCAACTTCTGCATTCAGCATACAATTTAAATTCTCAGCCTTAGTTTACAGTTTTGCTTGATATCACTTTTTCCTATCCCTCTCCTGTTGTATTCCGTCTCACTTAACACGATACAACTACTTTATCATTCTTTAAACTTCTCAGATTCACCAACTTCGCTCCTACCTTAAGGCCTGTGCTTTTTCTACTGCTTTCTCTGGTTGAAAGCCTCTCTCCCCAGATCCTAGAAAGGCTGAGTTCTTCTTGTCAGTATATCTGAACTCAAATCTCAGCCACCTTTTTCTGATCTTCCTTGCTAAATGAGACACTCTCTATAAATTCTCCTTGAATTAATCAATTTAAAATTGACAATATGTTTGATTTCTATATAGCATATTTTCAATTCCTGTTGACATTGTTGTGTGTTGTGTGTTTGTGTGTTTTTGTGATGGGTGTTTCTTTTGAGAAAAAAACTGTTCATAAGTTTCTGGTAGGAGAAAGAGGAAAGGCCACTAAGATGACCTGCAGCACTCTAGGTGTTGCCTCCTGGCTCCAGCAGATCCTATACTCCTCTTGTCACTTTTATTAGCTGTCTCTAGCCACCCCCATGTTTCTAAAGTCTGATAAAGAGACTCATGGTATGGTGAAAGAATCTTTTTAAAAACATATTCTTAGCATATGAATAAAAACACATCTTATCATATGTGGCTAGATCAAGTAGGGGCAATGGGGCTTTGACAATGAACAAATACCACATATTTCATTCTCTCTGTGTATTTTCCACAATCATATAATTTTTATGCTTCCTACCTTGAAATGGAGGCAGATATTCTTTGGGGAAGGGAGGCAGTCTATCATGCATTATCCTACGTTGGTTTCTCTTGCCTTGTTTAAAGTTGTCAGTGAACGTTTCTTCAACTTATATCTAATTCAAGAAAAGTAATTGGATATTTTGTATGAGCAAAATACATTTTCAGCTATTCAGAATGTAACAGGCCTACTAATGCTACTTGGAGCTTGGAAACAATACTTCGTGTAAAATAACAAACAAACACCAAATGAGAACCTTTTCTAATCCTATTGGGCATGGTTTGTCTATCTTCTTTTGCATAAATTTGACACATGGACCTTCCCTAAGTCTTTGTCTCTTCACCCTTCTGTCTTGGGTATGAGAATAAAGAGGATCAGGATGGTCACAAATTCTGCCCAGGATTTTTGGTAGATTATTACTGATTTAATAAATTTGCTCATTTCCATGGGATAATTCTATTAATCCACCCTAAAATAGAATTGGCCTTTTCTTTTCCATTTCTTTGTCAACAGCTATTTTTGCAAGATTTTCATTACTCCTTAATTGTTTAAACTTCCTATCTTCATTTTTCTTCTTAAGGACCAATTTTACAAATGAGTTCATTATCTCTACCATTTTAGACTCATCATTAATTTCATGCTCCTCATTTGTTAGTGGACCTATTTTCCTTTCTCTCTGGTACTTTTTCACTGCAGTATTTTTTAAATGCATTTGTTTTATTTTCTGAGTCCCCTTTACTAGTTTTGTTACATTATTGCTATGCTATGTGTATTTTTCTTGTTTAATTGACGTATGTCTCTTTTTATTCTAAATAACAAGTTTTCCTATGTTGATTTTAATATAAGATGTTAAAAGACATTTATGTTTACATTTCATATTTGTACACCTCGTTCTTCAAACATATTTTAAATCTGCTCTAGCCTACTTAAAATATCCATAGAAAAGCACTGGCAGAAAGAATTGAGACCATTTTTTATCCTATGAATGCATTACTATATACAATAAACTTTTTAATCCTTAATTAGTGAAGAGAGTCACAATAATTTTGTCTGTTAGGGTGATAACAGAGCATTATTAAATAATATCCTTGGCCAGGGCACACAGCAAATCCAAGGAGTATAACTGCACTTTCTAAACAAGTGGCAGGTGAGGAAAAAATGTATGGAGTAAATAGCATGAATCAATAAATGGAAGACATGGAAACATTTCTGAACCATGAAGACCATGAACATTTCTAAATAATATTAACCATATTTCTTGCCTTTTCCCTCTACTATACTCTCTTTGTCTTCATTTTGACTATTACCTTTCTGCGTTTCTTAAAAATACAGAAGCAGGAGTTGGGAACAGAAAAACACTTTGGCAGGGTATAGGCAGCAAAAAATACCATGATCCATGATTCCTACTGTGATACAAGTGAGCACTGGATTAGGAAACAGGAGGCCTGTGGTTTTATTGTAAGTTTTCTATTATTTTCTTCTTGGCAGCTGAGCTCTCTCATTTGTAAAATGTGGGAGTTGAATTGGATAATAGCTAAGATTCCTGATATATTTTAAGTGTTCTATATGATTCTTAAAAATGAAAAACTATTAAGTCACCCACTGGAAGGTTTTTTGATGCAGTCCAATTAGTAAATTCTTGTTAATTACTTGAGTCTACTCCTTAGGACCTTAATTGTGCCTATCATTCCATAAACCTCACATGTGCTAACCCCAGACTTGGGCTGCAGCCTGTGTTTGAAGAGTTCCTTTTGGCCTAATCCCTGATTTTGTTTTTATTCCAATTTCACTGACCTTGAACTTTTGATGCCAAGGTCCCAACCTTGACACAAATTTTAACCCATCTAGAGTTGGTAGACATCAGGGACATCTATAGCTTCAGTATTTTCCTCTGATAAATGAGGTCACATCTTGGACTCTAATCACAACCTGCTACATGAGAGCAAACCTTAGCCATAGCTGGGGATCTAAACAACTCAGTCTCAGTTGGCCCAAACAACTAGTTCCTTTGCCCCACTGATGTATGTAAGGTTAGCATATGAGTCAGAAAATCATTTATTAAATGTTTTGTCCTTGGAAAAGACATTCTGAGTCATAGTTTTGTCATTTGTGTAAACTGCTAACCTACCACATCGAAGCTGTTAGGAAAATTAAATGAAGTAATTCTGTGAAATTCCTTTGTAAAATATCTTATGCACCTCTATATGCCAGTCTTTGAAATAACTGCTTTCCTTTCACTGGGTTTGGGTCTTCCTATACATCCTTGCATTTTTTAAATGTACCTACATCCCCTCTGATCCTTGATATCATTTGATGTTTTTCAACCTGTTAGACCCTAACTTAGATCATAAGATCCAACTCAATGATTATCTCTAGGAAGAACCTTCCTATTTCTTCTAGCCAGAGAAGTCAGTATTCTCCAAGCTTCTTTTGTGCTTTGTTCATACTTCTAGTTATAGTTATGTTAGGCACAGCAGTGGTCCCATAGGTAACATGCTTTGAGGATTTCCTTTGTGATTGCACTGCATATGAATGTCTCCGTACATCCCGAAGCAAAAAGAAACAAGTAGCTTTATTATGTTCATTGTTTTGGTGGGAAACTCAGGCCAAAGAACTTGCTAAAAATTGTTCAAGGCCTATGCCTGCTCCTCTTACTCCAACCTAAGACCTTCCAAAGCATCTTTGCAAGTAGGTAGAATCCACCTACTTATTGGGATTAAAGGGGCATGGCTTGCCTTTACCCAGAGCTTTATTTTTCGTCAGTACCCTGGTTATCAGTGCTGGGTTTTTCTGTCCAATATTTTTTGATATTCCTTTTTTTCTTTTGCTATTACATTGTTCAGAGTTTTTGCTTTTTGGCTAGAGCTTTTTAATAATATTCACATTAAAGCTCTTCGACTCACTGTTTGGAATTCCTCAAAGTACATACAATGTTGAGAATTCATTTCTTTTCCTATTATTTCCTAGGAGATTTGCTTTTCCTACAAAATCCTTTCTTTTTTATATGTATATCTTGATATGTCTGCTATCTGTGTAAGTTAGCTCAAGACTGTGTGTCTCTAATCTTCACTGTGAAACGGAAAAGTCAGAGTCCTGAATATTGTGCTCACACACAAAGCAGCTTCCACAGTAATAGCTTCCAGAGTAATAGCTTCTTGAAAAAAAGCTTCCTGCACACAAGTACTGGCTGATACAATACTTCCCATGAGGTACTGTGGTATTGTAAAACAACACTCATTTTACTTCCTACCCCCAAGCTGAGTCATAAGAAATTTGACTATTCTCTGTTATATCTCTACTATGTGAACAAACTACCTGCATGCATATTAATAGTTTTAGCCCCTGAATTTTTAAACATTAAAGTAGATCTCCAATTAATGCCAAACGGTTACAATAGCCAATGTGTCTTTATGTGCTTCCATAAGTATTGTACTGCTTTCAAAGCCTGGCTTATCAGGGGAAAATGAGACCATCACGAATTTCTGAGAGGAGTATATAGTAAGTCTTGATTAAGTGGATAACACAACTCAACTATTCACATAAGATTCATTGTAGAGAGGAAAATGGGAAAATGCCGGGATAAGGAACACTATATGGAATCCATAATGTCATAGGAATATATAAAATATATTACATATATATTAAATTTTGTGAGTCTACAGGAATTCATAATGATCCTAGGTGTCACAATGATGATTCCATAATTTTAAGTCATCAAAGAAAAATGAATTTCTGATTCTTGTGGTGCTATTTGAAGAAGAAGGATGTATTTGAAGAAGATTTTAATAAAAATTGAAACAGAAAGGGATATCTTTTTCATTACAGAATTAAATTGACCAGAACATTTCATTCTTCAAGCATTTCCATTAATCAAGGTTTTACTGTCCTTTTAGATAGGAAGCCTAATCAAGGCTATCTGAAAAGTATGTCACTTATCAAGGATTTCAAATATGCTTTTCAAAACTTTTAGACCATGACTTTAGAGGAGAGTTCTCTGGTCAAAAGAACATTTCCCTGCAGAATGTCATAGAATCTTTAAACAATTGTCACTGAAATCTCATTTCTTTGTCAGGCAATAATGCCATTATTTCTACAATTGTGTGGTCTAGATACAAATAAAAGAACAATAAAATGGAGAATCTGTTGATACACACAAAACACAGCTTGAGAAAGGAGAAAAACATCCTGGAATCAAGATAGTCATGCTTACTGGATTCAACTATGATTTAGATACTTGAGAAATTTAGGCAGAGATGCAGTTTGGGGATATTTTTGTTTTCAGTTGTCTCATCCATCACTTAAATGCATTTTTCCCCAACAAGAAATGTAAGAAACCAGGATTTATAACATACATCCTCAGAATCAGAAAAAAAAGTCAATTTTGATTATGGTTTCTTAAAAGGTATTAACATGCTGACACATGCCTGTCCTTTTTGTACTCCCCCCCCAAATTCCCAAATACAATATGAATATTTTATGGTGATATTCAGTAATGAGCACCAAATGCAACCTTAAAATGACTCCTCTTTTAATTAGCACATTAGTCACTCAGTAAAATTGAGTTGGATGAATTATTCAAATATAATTCAGCAGAGGTTCAAGAGCAAATGTAAGAGATAGAGAGAAAAAAGAAGTAGAGCTACCTAGTTGTTTTTTTGTATTTTCAGAAGGTTAAAGAGGGACCCTGCAAAGGTAAGGAGTGAGAATCATAAAAGCCATTTGCTAATAGAGGGAGCAGCAGAATGAGTCTAAGGTTGTCATTATCAGAGGATGACCTTGAAGTGCTGATAAACACCAAGTAAAGGAAGAGGAAACAGGATGGTGAAGTAATGCTTCATCTTTCACTTTCATAGCTTAAATTAAGCCCCAAAGAATACTGCTGTGTACATTTTGGGATGAACTCTCACTAGGTATTCACCTAGTGACAAAAATACTTTTGAACTGCAAAGAAACATTCATGTTGAAGTTTTCTTGCCTCAGGATAATTCTGTAATTTAGTGTGGAGAAATGGTCCGATTAGCAGTTGGGATCAGCAGGGGGAAAGTAACTGGAGTGAAGAGGTGAGTGGGAGTCAGAACTTTATTCTAAAGCACAGAAAAAATTGCTCAAGGGAAGGAGAAGTGGGAAAAATCAGGAGGAAGTAGAATTCAATAGTTGGTGAGATTGATACTTGGAAACAAAAATGACTTTTAAAATACTGCAAGGCCAAAGTCCATAAAAATAAACAAGAAAATTCATCCCCTCAAGGATTTAGATTTTTCTCATGAAATTCTTCAAAAACATGGACAATAAACGAAGCATGAGTCCCGCAAGACAGACTCCTACCCTGTGGATTTGGGTGAGGATAAGAAATAACAAGGTTGAAGAGAGAATAGACATGAAAATCAGACTGGCTGTCCAGGTAATTTATTTACAAAAGACATTTGCTTGAACTATTTGTTTTATTTTTTTCTTGGTTGCTATTCTTTTTCTATTCCATGTTGTTTTAGTCAGAGAACAACACTTGAAGGGAGGAAGCCTGCTGGGTTTTATTTTTTCATGCTGAGTGAGACATTTCCCTGGGCTCAGTAGGAACTAGTTTGACTTCAGTCTGATGTACACCCTTAAGGGAAGATCTTGACTTGAAGATAACATCAGTCTCTTCAGTGGCTATATTGAGGAGATAGGTTGTTTTATGATATCCTTGACTGGTCACAGAACATTAGGAATAAACTGGGGTCCAGAGCCCTACAACTAACCCAGATTCAACTCTTCCCTGAGAATGGACATCCATTTGTCTACCTACTTACCTGGGCCCACAGATACAATTTTAACCTAGTTTAGCGCAGAAATAAACATCCTTTGAATATTCTGGGTTTCTATCAGCTCTTTGTGTGCAACACTTTGACCTCAGGATATCTCCAAGTCAAAAGAATTCGTTTCTACCTACTGGATACCATTGGAAGGCAAGCAAAATGCTACTCAAAACAGAGATCACTTTCTCCCTTCTGACCAACACAAACCATGAAATTCTTATGCGAGCTTCAAGCTTTGAGAGATTTGGAAAGCTTTCTTTATATTAGCTGTAATTATACTACCTTTTACCTTATGCATTTGATCTATGGTGACATATTTATTGCTGCCTTTGTCACCCAGCAAAATGTTACATATTCTTGAGAAACTGGGAAATGAGATTTGCTGTATGGATGCAGTATATAAGTTTAAACAATAAGTACTTTAAATAAAAAAGTACAAGTTTTCTTCACATCTTCCAGAGGTAACTGCAATTAATATTTTTGATAGCTACTCTTTCAACTTCTACTTCTTGACCCACTTGACCATTATGACCTATAAATGTGAAGATCTTAGCTCATAATCCTACATCTCATGATTTTTCAACTCTATTATTATAGTTTCATTATCAAGTAATACCAAATTTATATTCTCACCTACAAATAAAAATAATTCTAATGTGTTCTTTGCCCATTGGTTACAAACCATAACAAGAATGGAATAAAAGCAGTTTTTTTCAGCTGATAATTATATAAAAATTGTTCAGTCCATTGCTTTGTAGTAGGACTGAACTGACAGATGAGGGAATATAATTCTGTCATTTGTCTCTGCTCAAATGAGAATATTTTGTGTGTTAAGGTCCAGTGGATTCCCTTCTAATTTCCTTTCTGCTCTCTTCACTTTATCCAAGTCATACTCTGTTGCCATTGTTTCTCATATAACACATTACCTCTTTTACTTATTTTACTCTTGCTGCTTTTGAATGTTGTATAATTTATTGGTCCATGCATGTCCAAAAATGTCCTCATTTACCTTCACATATGATGTGGAGATTATTTTATCTATAATTCTATTAACTTTTACCTCATTTTTGTTTCCTATTAATGTGTTCATTGCTTCTCACGCTCCTTAGTAAGATTTAGGTACCCCTAAGGAAATAGAACACAGGATTGTATGCTGTTTTTGCTGGAAGGAGAAATGAGGGGATTAACCTAACTGTTGTTAAAAACCAAAAGGACTAAGATAGGCACTTGGAGCTTAAAGGGCCAGAAAGTGAATTCATTACATTTTATAAGCCAGATGGTCTGTGTTGTAACTCTGTCCTTCCAGTGCAAAGAAGTCATAGAAGAAATGTAAACAAAATAACAATGCTATATTCTAATAAAACTTTATTTGTAAACTGAAGTTTCAATTTCATATAATTTTCATGTACCATGATAGTGATTTTTAAAAATTGTTTTAAAATGTAAAAGCCATTGTCAACTTGCATGTCATACAGAAACAGGCGGCAAGCTGATTTTGGCTTGTGGGCTCTGTTTGCTTCTCTGGTCTAAAATGAAAATAAAAAGTTAATTTTTCTTCTTACACTCAGTTTAATTCTTGAAGGTTATTAAAAACCAAAGTACCTAAATAAGTTTCAATTCATTTTTTTATTGATAATTGAAAGAATTTGTTGGTTTTCAATCACCAAAGATTGCTGAAGCAGAATCTGACATGGTGTAATCCTATCCTCTCAGCCTAGATGTTTTGTTTTGTTTTTTTCTTTTTTTGATAGGGGGATCGAACTCGGGACCTCACACTTGCAAGGCAGGCGGCAGAAGCACTGAGCTAACCCAGCCCTCAGCCTAGAGTTTTTTAGCATTTACTCTCTACTTTCTGATTATGAAATTGCATCAGAATCTTTATAAATGTGAAGCTTTAGAGTTTGTTTATTTCTTGTTGATACTTGGTAGTTTAGTTAACCAGAAAGCTATTACTCTGCAACTCAAGACAATTCTTTTGTGTTTGTTATATAATTACTTTTTCCTATCTTTTGTTTTTATCTCTAACTCCTATTAAAATATTGAATTTCTTAGATCTAGCATTGTTAAATCTTAATTTTATTTTTTCTGACTCATTCTCTTTCATTGTTTATTCTGGAAAATTTCCATAATTTTTTCTTGTGATTTAACAATTTCATGTTGCTATAGCCATTTACTTTGTTGATTAATAGATTTTTTAAAAATTCACCATTATGTTTTCAGTTTATAAAAACTATTATTCATATAAAGTGTATTGTTGATATTTTGATCTTGGGGGACATTTATAGAGTTCCAGGATTATCCATCTATATGTCATTTGTCTTATCCAAGGTTTCTCTCTCCTCTTTTCAGAAATTCCCCTCTCACATATTGTTTTTATTTATATAAATCTCCAGAATTGTGCCTCATTTGTGTTTGTAATTTATTTTATTCTTTTTTCTTCCTCTTCCTCTTCTTCTTCCTCCCCTTCTTCCTCTCCTTCTTCTTCTTCTTCTTCTTCTTCTTCTTCTTCTTCTTCTTCTTCTTCTTCTTCTTCTTCTTCTTCTTCTTCTTCCTCTTCTTCTTCTTGTCTTCTTCTCCTCCTCCTCCTGCTTCTTCTTCATCTTCTTTTCTTCTTTTCTCATCCCCTACCTTTTCTAGAGCTCTATGGTTTCCTTTCTATGTGCAAATCTTGTTTGCTTCATTTCCTTAAGAGGAAGAAAATAAATGTCTGCCAGAGTTTGTAATGTTGAGGAGATAAGTAAGGAAAAGGACAGGGTAAAACTTGATGGAATATGAGGTAAAGAAAAAAAAAGTTGCTTGCTTTCTTGTGTCACCTTATTTGGGATAAAATGGAGGAAATGACTACACTGTAGAATAGAGGGCACTAATTAAAATTCTGACTGCTGAAACATTTGGAGAAGAGGCCAGAAATGGTATAGAACCAGTAACATTTCAATTAGTATTATATATTGGATCTAACTGTTCAGGTGGAGGTTTTGGGCCCCCAAATTGCCAAAGCAAGCTTGAACAAAACCAGCAAAACTGGAGTTGTCACAATACCTGATATCAAGACACACTATAGAGGCATGGTAAGAGCAGAATGGTATTGACGCAGAAATGGACACAGACCCATGGTACAGAATAAAGAGCCTAGAAATGATCCCACACATCTAGAAACAACTAGTTCTCTACAAAGGTGACAAAACATACAATAGAGAAAGCCTCCTCAACATGTGGTGCTGGGAAAACTAGAGGTACACATGCAGAATTTTGAATTATGAGCCCTATCTCTCACCTGTACAAATATCAACTCAAAATGGTTCAAAAGTATTAATCTAAGATCTGAATACAAGATTGGAAAATATAAGAGAGACACATCAAGATATTGGTATGAGCAGTAATTTTCTGGATAGGAATGAGAAAAACATAGGAAAAAAAATCACAGGAAAACATAGGAACAAAGCCTAGGAAAAGCATAGGAAACAAAATTTAAAAACTGACAAATAGGATGACATAATAGTAAAACCATTCTACACAGCAAAAGAAACAACAGGGTGATGAGATATATTACAGAGTGGGAGAAAATATTTGCCAGTTATAAATCTGACAGAGGTTAATATCCAGAATATGAAAAGAACTGAAATACTTTCACAACAAAAACCCCAAGTAATCCAATTAAATAATAGGCAAATGATCTGAGTGATCACTTATCAAAAGAAGAAATACAAGTGGCCAATAAATATATAAAAAATGCTCAATACCATTAACCATCAGGGAAATGCAAATCAGGATTACAAATCAAACTTACCAAGTTAAAATGGCTATTATAAAAAGATGAAATATAATAAATGCTGATAAGGATGTTAAGGAAAAGAAACTCTTGCACACTGTTAGTGGGAACGTAAATTAGTATAGACACTATGGAAAACAGTATGGAGGTTTCTCAATAACTAAAATTAGAACTACCAATGATCCAGCTAGCCCATTCTTGGGTATATAGTCAAAGCAAATGACCTCAGCATAACAAAGAAACACCTTCAGGTCCATGTTATTGCTCTACTATTTACAACAGTTAAGGTAAGGAATCAGCTTGTCCATAGATGAATGGATAAAGACAATACAGTATATATACACAATGTATTATTAAGCCATAAAGAGGAATGAAATACTGTAAATTGCAAGAAAAATGAATAAAACTGGCAGACAATGAAATAAACCAGACACAGAAAGACAACCATCATATGGTCTCTCTTACAGGTGGCAACACAAAAACTACTTTAAAAAGTTGACCTGAAAATAGAGTGGTTATTACTAAGAACTAGGGAGAGAGTGGAAGATGGGTGGATGAATATGGTCAATGCATATCATATGAATGTATGGATATATGAGAATTCATGCCATTATTGGGTACAAATGATATGTTAATAAAAATAGATATAAAAGTGCTTTAAAATTTAAGCTGGTACTATTGATTTGGTTTTGAGCTGTTGCAAACATAGTTACACTGGCTGGTGAATTTAGTCTTGTTTAAGGTATTAGGCTAGTTTTACTTGATTTCCTGGAACCCTGGCCAATGTCTATAGATAGGAACTCAATAACAAGCATGACAAATTCCACTAAGTACTGTGTTCTATACAAAGAAGTACATCGTGCCTATTTAAACCTGTTATGAAATCTTTCTAATATCAATATCCATGATGTCCTCAATCAGTAAACAGGTTCATCCATTTTAACTTTTCTTGTCTTTGAAAACATCTTATTATGTTTTTTCTTGTTGAAACCATAGGTACTCAGAATAAAATCTAATTTTGGCACCAAAATGTTTGTGATGGTGTCTCATTGCAGATTTGGCTTTATCCCGCTCCTCAGATTCCTTCATGTCATTAATAACCACCCTTAGAGTGCAATTTTCTGGCCATTCAGTATCACCTTTATGTTCTTCCTTTTAAATAGTTCACAATTTGCATCAATGAGGCCCAGAAGGGTACTCTGAGTTTTAATGATGTTCATGAACTGAGGAAAACTTGAAGAGGAACAGAAAAAGGGCATTTAGCACACCTCCCTAACTCAAAACATGAAGCTATTCCCAGAGTGTAGATGTTGTGTGCAAATAAAATCAAATCTTTTCTCCTTCTCCTGCTCTTGCTTTTATAATGCAAAGTAGCTGTAGCAGTTTGGTCTTTTCCTCTGAGCTCTGTGTCACTGAATTGAATAGTAACTTGCAAGCCAATCTGTAGTCCAGGGAAGGGAAACTATGAAATTAATTCCTCATTCCTTTATACCATATGTGTGACCCTTAATTATGTTTACTGTCTTATTCATAGTGTTTAATGCAAGTTTAGGAGACAAGAGAGCTACAAGGCAAATTAGACAAAAAGGATAACCTTGCAAACCTTTAGTTTATGAAGTAATACTGTACTGAGTTGTAAGTTTTACAAGGCAAAAATATGTGAGAATAGGGCTTTGTATATCAATTTAAGCTTCAGAGTTTCCACTTGGAAAATAAAATGAAAGCAATAAAAATGAAAGCAGTGATATTTGACTTTACTTCAACATTTAATAAATGCTGAATATAAGCTGTGTTTTAACAGAAAACACTTCATTAAATCTCCTCATACCAAACTCACCTCTCAGAGTTAGCTCATACCTGAATTTGAAACCATTGTTATTGATTTTTTAGGGCCAATGTATTAATTCACATGTACTCAATAATTATTAAAACCCATGTATTATATCAATCTATCTCAAGTGGAATCTGTTAGGAAATCTATACAGATCTATTTTACTAAGGCTCACTCTATGCACAACATTTCAGATGTGCATGTGTTAACAGCTTCAATATGTGCACAGGCAAGAAAAGTGGCCAAGGCAGAGATTCGCTCACCATTAGGATCGTGATATAATCTCATATTTTTGGTAAAATAACTGAATAAATTTGTCTACTTCTTCTCATCCACAGAACCTCAAATGATATCTGCTTGACATGTAGCAGAAACTGATGAAAACGTTACAATGTCACTTTACCTTCTGTAAGAACTGAACAAGGGATGTACATTCTGTGATCTCTAAATTCTCACTTAGAAATTTTAGTGGTGTGGCTCTCATTCCTCACTCTCAACCTACCAGCATGATTCACAATAAACTTATCTTGTTTCATTTGTAATCTTAAGACCTAGGAAAGTCAAAGCTGACCTTCAAGAGAGATTATCCTAAACTCTTACTTCCCTAAATGACTGGGTTTATACATAGTGGAACCCCCCCGCCAAATACAACGTTTATGGTGAAGTTATATATGCATTTTTCTTTTGCAACACATTCCTCCCTCCACTTAGACTTAATTATTATTACCTATTATCTGTTTTACTCTTAGTCACTTGTTAAATCCTGGTGCCATAATGAAGAAATTAAGGCATCTTGTTCTAAATTAGAGGCAGGCTGTAAAAGCCAATGTCCCAGAGGGGAAACCATTAACCTAACTTTAGAATAAAATGTAGAGTTTATAAAAGTGTGCTTGAGAATTTGCTTTGTTCCTTAAATTGTCTCTCAGTTGTGATAAAATGCTACTTATATACTTAAAGTGCATAGTTTGATGAGTTTCACATATGTATTCACTTCTGAAACCATTACCATAATCAACATAATGAAAGCTTCTATCACGGAATCCCTCTCTCACCAGCTCAGGCAACCACTCTTCTATTTTCTCCCAATATAAAAGAATTTCAGTTAAACAGAATTTATTATAAACTAAGACAAAGAAGGCAGGCGTGGTGTCACATGCCTGTAATCACAGCATTCAGGAGGCTGAGGCAGGAGGATTGGTAAGAGTTTGAGGCCACACTGGGCTACATAGTGAGTTCAAGACCAGCTTGCACTACAAAGCAAGATCCTGCCTCAAAAAAATTTTTTTTAATGAAGTGTATGCATTTTTTATAGTTATAGACTTTGTTCACTCAGCATAATTAAGATGCATGCATTGTTATAATATTAATAGTCTCTTTCTTGTCATGGCTGAGATTCCATTGCATATACACCACACTAATTATCCCATACTTGCTGATAAACATATGAGGGGTTTCCAGTTTGGGATACTACAAAAAAAGCTATTATCAATGTTCTGTTCCTACATGTGTCTTTATGTGGTTATATGTTTCTTTTTCCCTTGAGTAAACATGTAAGGGTAAAATAGCTGAATCATATAACGACTGCATATTTAATATTTTAAGAAATAGCTAAGCGGTTTCAAAGGGGTCTTGTCATTCTAAATTCCCACAAGAAGTGTTGCTCTACACCAAGGAACTGCAACTCTATTCTCTTGGCCAAGTTTGGCCCACCATCTCTCTTGGTTTTGCCTATGAGTTAGGAATGGTGTGAAACTTTTAAGTGGTTAGGAAAAAATTCTAAAGCAAACTAATATTTTGTAAAATGTAAAACAATGGGAAATTTGAATTTTAATGTTTTTTAAAAAAGGTTTGCTTTGGGCCGGGGATTTAGCTCAGTGGTTCCAGCGCCTGCCTTGCAAGCACAAGGTCTCGAGTTTGATCTCCGGTACCAAAAAAACAAACAAACAAACAAAAAAAACCAAAAAGTTTTGCTTCAACGTAGACACATTCACTCATTTATGACTTGTGTCTAGGGGTCCCTCTGTGCTACAACAAGGTTAAATATTTGTAAGCAAGACCATGTGGTCCCAAAAACCATTCTATTGATATGTAAAGTTAGGATAATTTGATTTAAATTTGTCTTTCTGTAATAACTAATAATGCTGAATGTATTTTCATTTTTTATTTATTGTCATCTTTATATCTTCTTGATATATCTATTCAAATCTTTTGCTCATTTTATATTGGATACTTTGTCACTTTTTCAGTTTTAATAAGGCTTTATATATTCCAGACCCAAGACTTTTGTCACCTTATGTTTTGTGAAATTTTTTAGTCAAATTCTTATCTTCCTGACAAAGCTTTTTGAAGGTCAAATATTTTTAGTTGTATAAAGTCCTATTTATCAATATTTTCTTTTCTAGCTAGTTTTTTTAATACTATTTAGGAAATATTTGCCTAATTCCAAGTTCCAAATATGTTCACCTACATTCCCTACTTTAAAATTATAGTTTTAGCAGTTGTGATTCTGTCTATGACGAAATTTAAGTTAATTTGCTGTATTACATGAGTCAGAGTTGATTGGTTGATTTTTACATAGAATCATCAAATAAGCTGTCCAAAAATAGGATAAAATTTATTGATTCATTTTTAAATATTAAATCACTCCTGCCTTTGTTTGGGGGTTTACTCTTTTTTTTCTATTTTGTTAAATTTGTTTTGCTAATATTTCATTTAGAATGTTTGTATTATATTTACGATAAAATTAATTCTATAAAAACCCAAACTGTCCAGAATCATTTTTTCAAAATATCATTTTTTTCTATTAGATTACCTTGAATTGAAAAACAATTCATCATCTATGTCTGAGTCTATTTTCCAACCTTCTATTCTGATTTTATGACCTACATGTCAATTTATGTCCATACCACATTCTGTTGATTACTTTAGCTATAAAAAAACAGTCATGAAATCAGGTACTACATGCGATTTGTTACTGTTTTTCTATATAAAAATTGTAGCTATTCTAACTTTTGCATTTCACATAAATGTTATAATTACTATGTTGATTTCTACCAACAATTAGTCAGGATTTTGACTGGATTACATTAGATATACAGATTAATTAGGAGAGAATAGATAAATTAACACCTGAGTCTTGTAATCAATGATTATATCACTCCACTTAATTAAATGGACCTTTTGTTAAATGCAGTAAAATTTTATTTTTATTATCTAGATCTTGCCCATGTTTTATCTAATTTATCAGCTAGTGTTTTGTATTTTTATTATTATAAGTGACACTGAATTTTCAATCTAAATTTTTTCCTGTTTATTCCCCACTTGTTGAAATAAAACCAATCTTTGTATACTGACTTTGAATCCTTTCACCTTGCTAAACTCAATTTTCAGGTCTAGTGACTTTTTGGAGATCCCTTAGACTCTTCCACCTTAGAGAACATGTTTTCTGAGAATAAAGGCAGGTTTACTTTCCCATTTGTAATAAGTATTGTTTTCAATTTTTTCCCTCACCTTATTGTTACTGGTTAGGACTTTTAGTACAATGTTAAATAGAAGTGGTAAAAATGGACTTTCTTGTCCTAAACCCAACTACAGGGGAAATAATCATGCAAATGATCATGTTTAAGTATGATGCTAGTTCTGGGGGTTTTGTAGATAACGTTTAATAGGTTAAAGAAATTCATTTCTATTCCTACTTTGCTAAGACTTTTCCCTACTTTGCTAAGACTTTTTCCTAAAAATCATAAATGAATGGTGAGCTTTGCCAAGGACATTATCTTTGTATGTAGTAAAGATCATATTGTTTTCCTTTGGTTGATTATTATGATGAATTCTGTTGATGTTTTATTCCATTGTTTACATCTACTTTTCATTTAATATCATTGTCCTTATGTCAGAAGTTTTTTAAATGTTCTCATAAGATGATGAATGTTTTCAGCATTTTGTAATTCTTAAAAAGTCTTCATTTTTATTTCTGAAGGGTATTATTTTGGATTGACAGCTTTTTGTCCTGAATTTTAAAGTGAATATTCCACTGTCTTCCAGAATGCATTATTTCTGAAGATAAATCTGCTATTATCTTTTTTCTCTGTATGCAATATGTCTTTCTACTGTAGAAGCTTTTAGGATATTGTCTTTAGCACTATTTTAAGCAACTTTATTATGATGTATCACAGTGTACTTTTCTCCTTGGTTCTTCTGCATGTATTTAGTTGAGGATTTGAGTTTTGTATGTTTATAGTTTTTATAAACTTTGGAAAATTTTCAGTCATTATTTAAATACAATTTTCCAACTCCTCCTCCCTTATACTCTCCATGTGAAACTTTGTTCACCTGTGCATCAGGTTGATTCTGGGTGTTTCCCAGCTTATTGATGCTGCAGTTTTTTTCCTCTTTGTTTCATTCTGTGCAGTTTTCTATTGCTGTGTCTTGATGATCACTATTATGTTCTGTGGTGTCTAATTTTCTGTTAATCTTATTTAGTGCATTTTTATCATAAGAAGTATAGTTCGGACATTTGCATGTGTATATCTATGTATGTATGTATACCTGCATGTGCCTCTCTCTTTGTTCTGTCGTCTTCTAATTTCTTGTACACACGAAGTATATTTATAAATGCTGTTTTAATGTACTTCTATATAAATTCAATCACCTTTGTCATTTCTACTTCTGTTACTATTGATTGATATTTTTCTTATTATGGATCCAATCTTTGCATGTATAGAAATGTATTTTTTCTTTGCAATATTGGGTATTGAGCCTAGGTTGTGGTACATATCAAGCAAGTTTTCTACCACTGACCTACATCTCTAGCCTAGTAGTAATTTTTGATTAGGTGCTAAACATTATAGTTTCGAGTACTGGAATGAACTTTTTGTATATTCTTTTAAATATTTTTGGGTTTTGACATCCAAAATGATTTAATCCTTTCAAGTCTTGGTTCCAGGTTTTGTTAGGTAGATACAGGATAGATCTTTGTTTAGGACTAATTTAGTCTACTAGTAATCCGATACCATCTTGAAAACTCTATTCAGTGCCCTATGTATTGAGAAGTTTTTCCCTGCTATTTGAAAACCAAACTACTTCCAACACTGGAAGCTCCCTGAGCTTTTGTCCACAAGCTCAGATTTTGGTTTTCATAATTCTTGCCCCATTCTTTTATTTTTTTTGAATATATGTGTTGATGAGTGGTCAGCTGGAGCCCCAACATGAAACCTTGGTAGACCACCAGATCACTCTCTCTGCTGTTGAATCCCCAGATAGTTCTTTCTCTCTGGTATTGTGCTTTGTGAATTGCAGCTGAATTTTAATGGTGATATTCTTGGGATTCCTAACTGGCTAAACTTCATATCTGCCACTCAGTGAAAAATCTGGGTCCTATTCCTTACCCCACACTGTGAGCTGGAAATGGCTCCATATAATAAGCTGAATCTGTACTGGGTCTCTCCTCATGTGTTTTCTTTCCCTCAGTGATCATTCTCCTCCCTGCCTGTTTTCCAGTCTCTGAAAACTATTGTTTCATACTTTTGCCCTTTTGTTGTTGTTATTTCAAAAACTAAGTTTCCAGGAGAAACTTGAAAATAAAATATATGTGCTTGACATTTGTGCCTACAACATATCCTGTATCCAACTGCAACTTATTTGAAACTTTTCTGAGAATATCATCTTTTTGACTGGTCCATTCTGAAGTAATGTCCAAGGTTTATTACTGGAAAGGGAACCATGTCTGTATAGAATAGGGAAATAGAGAGATAGGATTAAGAAAATGATACTATAGAATTATTTCCCATAGGCTTAACTCTAGGAACCTCTGCTCAAATCTGGTGGCATCAGGTGGTTTAGAATGATAGTTGGGAAGTTATAATAATATAATTCCATCATTTTCCTCTTCAACTTGCCATCCTGTGATATCTCACTCTAGAGAGTCAGTGACAATATACAAAAACAGCAGAGGCTTTATCATTAGCCTAGGAAGCTCATGATCCATTAGAGTTTAAATATTTATGTTTTATTTTCATTCATGGTCCCTGAAGTAGGTGTTAAGTGATATAGAGGAAATGGGGTGGACTTTTATCTTGGGTGTGTCAATCACAGCAAGGAAAAGCTGAGAGATTCAGTACCACATAACACGTCTCTGATTTTATATTTATTCCTGCTGAAAAATAGCTTTTCAATTCCTACACTCTCTTACAGGATTTTTGTCATCTGCTCTTTTGAAAGAAAAAGACTTCTGTGCCTCAAAATTGTTTGATCCTAGATATCATTTCTAGCAGCACATACATTTGTAAGGTAGTAAACAGGGAATAAAAACTATCACCCTTGTACCACTTCCTGAGCTCTTTCATTATTATTTAATCATCTATTAATTTATATTAATTTTCGCTCTTATCTTACTCAAGGATAGACATGATGCCTACATTCTAAAAACAGAAAATGCTTATGTCTATATGCAGTGGAAAGATAGAAGTGTTCATCAGAGTTAAATAAAGAAAAGTTGAAAACCCATAATTTTGTCTTTAACAGGAAATGTTTACAAATATTTAAGAAATATATATTGTTGAAACTTGAAAATTTTTTCTGAGAAATCATGTCCTCTTTAATGTATGTGACATTATCTGCACTTGGGGTATAACATATTATCTCTGCACATAAAAAAAATTGAGACATTCTTTCAAGATTTCTGTTTATGGGAAAGAGTTCTGAGTGACTCACTGGTGCCTCAATTTAGCAGTCTGGTAAATAAATTAAGATATTTACTGTTATAACACTTGAATTAAAAGACTATTGCCTCTAACTGATTGCCTAAAAACTGTAGATGGTTCTGGAAAAACTCAGTAATTCTAGGTATGACAATAAACTTTTCTTGCCCCTCTAGGACCTTCAGTTCAACAATCTTACAATTTTTTTTTCTATCTCTCACCTAATTCATTTTTTCCCTATCCTCCTTAACCACAGCAAATGTTTTTACTTTGTAGAATGTACCTTCAACTCCCTTGAGCCTCTGGCTACCTTACCGTCACCAGAAAAAAATTAAATGCTTCTTAAATATAAATCCTTGATTATTTTACTTTTGAGCTCTCACAAATCAATTGTCTAGGAAAAAAGTACATGATTTGGTCATTAGGTCAATATTGCAGCACACAATGACTAACCTCAACTGAGCTCTGAGTACTTCCCAAATACCTTATTACCAATGTACCATTATTATTTTAAACTTTATAAATCATTTTCTACTTTACTTAAAATATTGAAATAGTCAGAAAATAATTTCCACAATTTCTCAACATCACCCTTACCACCTAGCTGTAACTTCACCTGTACACTTTCCTGGCTCATCGATGAAATGTTCATACTATTTTCAGAGGCCAGCTTCTACCCTTGCCCACTAGGTCCTATTTCGTCTTTATGACTAAAAGATAGCACAGTAACCCTTTCTACTTCCTGTGTGTGTCATCACCTTTTCTCCCTTTACCTGATCTTTTTCATCAACATTCAAAAATGCTGAAATAGATTCTAAATTCTAAAAAGAAAGTCTGATTTCATGTTCCCCTCAAGCTAAGGCCTCATTTTTCTTTTCTGTTTTATAACAAAACACCCCACCCCACCCCAAAACCTTCTACTTCTCAATATATGCTGGTCAAACTGGCCTTTAATCCTCATGTTGATAAATCCAGTGGTCAACTCTCAGATCCCATCTGCCTTCAATTCTCAGTAGCATTGGACAGAATTCCTTACACCCTTCTTTGTGAAAACTTCTACCACTTGGCTTTAGGATGTCTCCATCTCCTGTGCTTCTTTCCACTTCACTGCTGCTTTCCTCAGACTCCCACTGAACTAGAGAGGACTGTGGAGCCCAATCCTCGGAGCTCTCTTATGCTCTGTTTAAATTCATCTGTAGGACAAGCATGCCCACAGTTTAGATCTCCACTCTGGGTTTTTCTTTCAAGGCTAAATTCATATATTCAGCTGTTTGGGTGGCTAATAATCAACTCACACTTCATAAATCCACAAGTAAACAACTAATCCTCTTTCCCGTTCTACAATCTTCCTAACTTTAATACTTTAATAAACAGTAAATCTATCCTTTAGCACAGATCAAAACTTTGGAATAAGTTTTTACTTCATTCTCTCTCTCTCTCTCTCTCTCTCTCCCCCCCTTCCCTCCCTCTTTCATTTTTCCTTTCCTTCCTTCATTCTCTCTTTTGGCACTGGGGATTGAATTCAAGGCTTTTGCACCAAGCCACATCCCCATCCCATTTTTGGATTTTTTAAATTTTGAGATAGGTCTCAGTAAGTCACCTGGACTGGACTTGAACATGTCATCCTCCTACCTCAGCCTCCACCATTTGTCTTCTTTCTTGCACATCCTATCCTCTGCATACTTGCCGTAGTGTCCTTTCAAAATCACATCATGTAATCCCTGTTCTGCTCAAAAGCCGCTCGTGACCTGCCCTTTCACTCGGAGTAATAGGTAATCACCTCAGATTGTACCATGGCTTTTTGTTGTATCTGTCAACTCTTTTTCAAATCTCAGCCTCATAACGATGCCTGAGCTGACCACCTGATTTAATATTGTAAAACATCCTCTAGCTTCTGGCATGATCCATTTATTTTCTGAATATTTTATTTTCTTTATTATATTCTAAATAACATAGTACATTGTTGCATACCATATATTTTTCCTGCTTCCTTTCTACTGTTTTTCCCAATAAAATATGACCCCTCTGAGACAAAGACTTTACCCCTTTTTCTCTTTTGTTTTATGTTCTTATCTTAGTACCTGTTACTTAACATTTACTAAGGACTGGAAAGAACAAGTCTTTTATAGAAAATTAACAATATGATGAGTTTTCAAAAACACCTCTTCTGGTTATAGATCTTTGTTAAGCAGTGTGCCTATCTTATTTTTGTTCCTACTACTGGATATTTATTTATTGTGTCTACTTCAATTGTGATGTTGAAACAGGCTATGACTTAATGTGTATATATTCTTCATTTACCATCTACCCCATTGTACAATCTATTAGTGGTTTGCTTTGATTCCCAATGTCTTCAAATTTTTACTTACACCACACACACACACGCACATAGAGGCTTGCATGCACGCCTACATACACACAGTTACAGCTTTTTAGACTTAGGAACACCTACCTCTCAAATATGGTTCACATTACTTTTCAACAAATGGCACTCATTTCTGGAACTCTTTTCCCTGTCTCAAAGATCACTGTGCCCAAATATCACCTGTGAATTTAAAAAAAAATTTTTTTTGGCCTGGAATACCCTGCCACTTCCTATTTATCTCAGAAAATTTTACACTGTTCTATTTGACAAATGCAGCCAATACTGACTTACTTCTCTCTGTACTTAGAGAGAGCATTGTTAGTAACAGTCATGTAACATTTATCTTAATATACCTTACATGGAAAGCATGAGTGTCATATGGCTCTATTGTCTTTCTAAAATATCCACTTGGAAAAAAATAATTCTTAGGGAATTTAACTGCTTATTTTCTTTGAATTTATGCTCCTAAATTTAACTATGGTGGAGATAAGCTTGCAAACTCACAGAGTAATGGCCTTCTAAATTCTGGACATAAGATGTGGCCTGAGCTGAGCTGGGCTGCCATTGGTTTCTTATTAGTCTTCACCCCTATTTATTGCAACATTTCCAACCAACTCTCTTAAGCCTCCATGCTGGTTGATATACTTTTTACCCATCAGCATATCTCCTAGCCTCTACTTGAAGGAGAAAATAGGAAACTATTATTATAACTATTAGAAGTTTTCAACTTCTTCAGACCAAAGCAGGTTATTTGCAACTGCACTTACCATCTTTTATCTCCTTTCCATTTCAGTATATAAATTTTTTTTTCCTTAAATTATTTTATTGGTACATTTTAGGTATACAATACATTTACATTTATCTTTGGGTGCTTGTACCTGGACATGATGTATCTTGGTTCTCATTTTTTCCCCATTACCTGTGCACCCTTCAGCCCTAAACCCTTTCCTATTTACATACTTCGTTTCCATTTTTTTTCTTTTTTCACAATTTTTCCTTTCCATTCTTTCCTTTCCCCTTCCCCTCCCATCACCCTACCCCTTTGGACCTTTTCCTATTTCAAAGTATCAATTATTAGTTATTAATCCTTTTAGTCCTTTTTTACGGTCTCAGTTTCTCATAAATTAATTGTCTAATGCTAATCTTTCCACCTGAGAGATCTTCTCTTGAATCTTTTTGGCATTCTGACTGGTTGAAAGGAGGAGGATTTTTTCTGCTTTACCTTCAATTCTACTACTTCTTTCCATCAGCATTAACTGTTTTAAAACGTTTCCTCACTTTAGTAAAACAACGTCTTGTTTAGATCACATTTTTTTCTAGCCGCTACCTTCTTTCTCACCCTTGCTCCGTATGTACAGATTTTGAGAATGTTGGCCACTTTTGTGGCTATTCTTTTTTTCTGTGACCATTAACCATGATATTCAACTTGACTAGGTTAGGAAATGCCTACCACATTAGTAAAGCACACCTCTGGGAGTCTCTGTGGAGTGTTTCCAAAGATATTTGGCATGAAGTTCACCACACTGACTGGTGAAGGGATCCATATCATTTTTGGGTGACAACAACCAATAGGCTTGTATCTGAAATAAAAAGGAAAAGGAAAGAAATCAGTGCATTCTTTTGGAAGTTCCATTCTGCTTGAGTGATTGCATCTTTTGCCACTGCTGTGGACATCACGCTTTAGTTTCTTTCTACACAGGCTTATGCCAGCTTCTCTCCAGGAAGATCCTAGCCCTTCAACCTTGGGCTAGTGCTGCATCTTTAATCCCTCTTGTTCCATGGCTTCCATCTTCTAGTGCTGAACAGCTACTCGATCCTCCAGCTTTCCAGCATGCTGGTGACTATTGTGGATGCCCCTGGCACTGATCCTGTAAGCTTACCTAATAAATTCTCTTTCATGTTTACATGTATATTTTCTGATTTTCTGTTGATTCTGTTCCCCTAGAGAACCCTTTCAATACATTTTCTTGTTCATTCCTCAATCCATATTATTCCTGTTTCTGCAGCTAGCCCTAAACTGAAATCCTACTTCTAAATTTTAGATTGATATCCTAATTTAATGCAGCCTGCTTTTGGGTTCCCATTCTCTTCAGTGTTAACCCTTGGCTACATCCCTTACTCCTCCTCAAACACGTATTATGCACCACAGCTTATTATCTCATTTCTATTCTTTACAATTTCCACGTCTTGTGACTTTGGCAGGTTGTTTAGCATTTGTGTATTTTTCAAGTCTCACCCAAGACATTGCTTAATTTAGAAAATTTCTTCCAAATATGAGGTTAATGCCCCTATATATCTTCCCATGCAAACTGTACTCCTCTACACATTGTACCCAGTTATTTGTCTATGTCCCTCGGTATTCTAGGTTAAAATTTCATAAAGGCATAAGATCATATTTCCTTATTTGTTATTATATCATTGGTTGGCTAATAAAGTTCTTGTGGCTGTGTGTATCTACACACATGCCCCCACACATAAATCCCTACTAAGGGTTAGCCATTGCAGAGTTTTGGATAGATAATGTTTAAATAGGTAGGTAGATAAATAGATGGAGATTTTCTTGTTTTCACAATTGCAAATGTGGAATGTCCATGATAGGTTTGTGAACCAAAAGATGCAATCACAAAGTTATATCACCATTGCAAATCATCACATTAGCTTAACATTTTTGGAATACTAGAGAATCACTTCAATAGCCACCTTAACTTCAAATGTTTTTCCAATAGTATATCAGACTTTAATATAACATATAGTAAAATTGATGTACATTAATATAATATAAATATTGCCTATAACATTCATACTTGTATCCTTATGGTTAGGTCCTTGATTCTCATCCCTTCTTTGTCCATCAATATTTTTAAATTATAGTCAGTATCATTGTTTAACTACTTTATCAGTTATCTATTCTGTTAACAAACCATCTCAAAACATGTTGATAGAAAAGAATAATAGTTTATTCTTTTTTGTGGTTCTGTGAGTTGCCTGGATGTTTCCTTTTGCTGTGTCAACTAACTCACTCATGTAGTCACCAAGTTCATGCTCCCATTACCCACCCAGACAAGTCTAGAAATGTGCTTTACTAATCCCTTATCCATCTCTCTTGCCAATAAATATGACAGACAAGATTGTCTGTCACAGTGTATACCAAAAGGAAATGAAATGAGTATGCCAAAGAGACATCTCCATGTTTATATTTAATGCAGCATTATTCACAATGCCTAAGGTATGGAATCAACTTAGATGTCCATAAATAGATGAGTGAATAAGAAAATATGGTGTGTAAATGCAATTGAATATTACTCAGGCACATAAAGGAATGAAATTCTTCTATTTTCAGTGAGGTAGATGGAGCTATGTGAAATAAGTCAAGTACAAAAAGACAAATACTGCTTGTTTTTATTCACATGCAGAAGCTAAAAAGTTGATCCTGCAGAAATTAAAAGTAGAATAATGGCTACCAGAGCCTGAGTATCTGGTGGATGGTAGGAGGAGAGAGGATAGTTAACAAGTACAGAGAATCAGTGCAGTGAGCAGAATGACTTCTAATGTTCCATACCTTAGTAGGATAACTGCGGTTGAAAAGAACTAATTGTGCATCTAAAAACAGATTGTAGAGAGGACATTGAATGTTCTCAGCATAAAGAAATATTTGAGATGATGGGTATGCTAATCACCTTGATCTAACCATTACACATTATATAGACATTTTAAAATGCTACCCTATACCCCATAAAATGTGCAATTATGTGTTCACTAAAATTTTTTAAATAGCATTCTAAGACAAAATTAACATATGCTGTGATATTTCAAAAATAGAGAGATGGATTCACCAAAAACAATGTGGTGACTATGTCTGAATTCTGCTTTGAATATTCCAACCCAAAGAATACTGTTTGGAGACAATTGTAGAACATTCTACAAGGAAGAGAGAACCACTTGAGGACTAAAAGAATCAGCAGCAGTTGGAACCTACAAGGAAAACACTGGATACTGCTCCCAGAGTGGCCTTCCACAGTAAACAATTGGTGAGTGACCTTGGTCAAGCACCTGCCACTTTTATTCCTAGGCTGCAGAAAAGAACTACATGTCAAGAACAATAGAAAATGTTCTTCATTTGTTGTTTTTTGCTGTTTTCCTCTTTCAGTTTATTCTCCCCAAATCCACACATTTTTATTCTATTATTTGCCCCTTTAAGAGTATGTGTGAATGTGGGTGTGTGTTTCTCTTCCTCTTGCCCTTTTCTTCCAATATAGTTTATAGAAGGTAAAGGAATTCTCTCTTGTCCCTTTTTATTCCTTCTAATTTTATCCATGTTTTTTTTTCACCTGACTTCTTTCTCCTGTTTTTTATCATTCCTATGTTTTCTTTTCTTTCTTCTCCCATTTCTTCATCTGTCTGCCTTTAAATTTTTTCTCTAATATTTAAATTCACCATAGAATACTTTCTTTCTTTCTTTCTTTTTTTTTTTTTTTTTTGGTACCAGGGATCGAACTCGGGTCCCTGTGCTTTCGAGACAGGCGGCGTAACCACTGAGCTAAATCCCCAGCCCAACATAGAATATTTTCTAATCCCTATTTCTCACTACTGATTTTATACCCAGTTTTCCCTGATATCCCATCTAAATATATAACAAACCTCTACCACTGTTAAGATCTTCTGCCCCCTCCTATCTCCTCCTCTCCATACCTCAATGCAGAAGATCAAAAAATTAAAAAGGAACAAACAATGACAACAAACTTTAGCATTACCTGTGCCAAACCCTCTGTGCTTTAGAGAATTGATTCTATATAATTTATGTTGAATATTTTTGTTACTATAAGAGGAGACATAGATACCACATTTAGTGCATGTTAGCTGTGGGTCAATACTTGGGCTATTAATGCTTACACTGTATCTATGGATTTAATCTCTAAGATAGAGGGAGACCCAAAAAGTGGGTCTCATGGTATGTTCTGAACTTGCCCAGAGAGATACCACTTTAACTTATTAGCATGTTCATGCCATAGCTGATTTGATTCCATAGAGTTACTCCTGACTCAATGGATATTTTCATGCCTCTGAATTTGTCTGCTGATTCCACCATCACACCCAGGGAGAGGGACAGCAAGAAATCCTAATCCAAGAACTTAGAGTAGATCAAACTCTATAGGAATCCCTGCAACCTGGCCCTAATTGTGAGTTAGCTTCAGTATTGAAATGGAAGATTCAGAGGTATCATTGGGGTGTGAACACTCAGACTTTCTGGCAAAGAAGCTACATGTGAATCACATACATTGTCTCATTGAAATATTTAATCTGTGTTCTCATTGATATCTTATAGGTTTGAGGTTTGGGGGTGTTTGTTGATTTAATTATTAGTGTAGAGTTATGTCATGTTCTTTTATGGTTTTTTAATGTTTATTTGGTTTTCACTTTTATTCAATTGTTTTATTCAATTGTTTTATTCAATTGTCTCTAATTTAATAGATGTCTAGGTTCTCTCCCTCCTCTCAGCTCCCTATGTAGCTTCTTCACCTCAAACCCCCAAAGCAATACTGCCTCAATATTTCTTTATTCTTTTTCTAAACACATAAATTCCTCCTCCCAGGTTTTAATTTCGCATACTTAGCTCACTCACAGCCACTTCTTTGGCCTCTAGTTTTAAACCTCTATCCTCCCCATCCTAAGCCAAAAAGCAGGCAGAAAAGATGGGGGCATTAAAGAGATACATAGATACACATACAAACCTGAGGAAGCAAGGAAACAGACCTGGATTTCATTCAACACTCCCAAGGCAAAGCAAAGGGTCAAAAAGTGAGAAGAAAACAAATACCAGGTAACAGATCTCTATGAAAAGTTCACAGAAAGAATGAAAAAAAGGTGATGAATTCAAAGAGAAAATTAACCAAAAGTTCGCAGCAATTTCATTCAATATGCCCATGGTGAATTTTGAGGAAATAGGTAAAAAATTGGATGAGCTAACCAGGACAGTTCAAAATTTGAATTGCAGATTCAATAAGGATATGAAATCCTTGAAAAAATGTCATACAGAATATTTGAAATAAAAACTGTATAGAATTAACAAATTGCAGAAATAACTGATATGAAGACAGAATGTCTAATATTGAAGATAAAATAGTGAATTATAATGAAGAAATCAAAAAACCCAAAAAGAAATAGGAGAATAAGAGAGAATTTTCTAGCAACTACTAGAAGACCCATCTAAGGCTAATTGGAGTTAGAGAAAACTAGAAGATAGCACAGGTGGATTTACCAACATGTTACAGAAATCATAGAAGAAAATTTTCCAAAAATGAGAAAGAGGTTAAAATACAAGTAAGCAATGCTACTAGAACACCAAACAACTATTATGACAAAGGAAGCTCACCAAGGCATATCCTTATTAAATTACTCCCCCAAAAAACAGAATTTTAAAAGCAGCCAGAGAAAAATGAAAAATCACATATAAAGGTAAACCAAATAGAATCACAACATACTTCTCAACACAAACTCTAAAGGGTAGGAGAGCTTGGAATGAAGTCATGCAAGCAGTAACAGCAAGTAACTTCCAACCCAGATTAACTTATCCAGCAAAGCTATTCTTCAAAACAGATGGAGAAATAAGGTATTTCCATGAAAAAACAAAACAAAAAAAAAGCTCAAAATATATGTGAAACTAAACCAGCTCTTGAGAAAATACTTAACAATATTCTTAACAGAAGTCATGAAACAGGCATAGGTAAAACCACAGAGAAAATTAATGAGGTCAAGGGTTCACCAACAGATAAAGAAGGCAATGTTAGTAAATAACCAGCACAGTAATATCTTCAAGGTTAACTGCCTCAACTTTCCAATTAAAAGACACAGATTGGAAAAGTAGATCAAGAAACAAAATCCAACAGGTTTTTGCATTCATGAAACTCATCTAATCAAAAAAGATGTTCATAGACTAAGAATTAAAAGATGGAAAATAACATTCCATACACAAGGATACTGAAAATAATCAGGGGTAGTAATTCCAATATCAGACATGATAAATGTCCACTTAAAACTGATTACAAGAGACAAAGAAGGTCACTACCTACTAGTTAAGGGAACAACCCAACAAGAAGAGATAACATTGATAAACATATATGCAACAAATACTGGAATACTTATCTTCATAAAATAAAAACTACTGAGATTAAAAGATCAAATAAACACTAATATGATCATTGTAAGGAAACACCCTGCTTTTGCAAAGAGATAAACTAAACAAAGAACCAATAAAGAAATTTCAGAACTGAACCACATCCTTGAACATATGGAGCTAATAGATAGATACAGAATATTCCATTCCTCTACAACACAGTGTGTGTACTTTTTCAACATAGAGCACATACTAGTCCATTAAACCACCTTAAGTAAATATAAAAGAATTGAAATTACCCCATGTATAGACTCAGACCACTGTGCGATGAAATCAACAGTAGAAGAAATGTTGGAAAAGGCAACATACTCCTAAACAATTAATGAGTCACAGAAGAAATCAAAAATATTTCAAAATTTATGGAAGTCAATGACAATGACTGTACAACTCAGCAAAACCTCTAGGACATTATGAAAACAGTTCTAAAAGAAAATTCATTGCAATCAATGCTCACATTATAAAAACAGAGCAAAATCAAATAAATAACCTTATGATAAATCTAAGATATTTGAGAAACAACAAACCAGACCCAAACTGAAATTAAAGAGGGAAATTATAAAGAAGAGAGTGGAAATCAATAAAATTGAGACTAAAACTGCTGTAAAAAAATAAATTAATTAAAGAGCTATTTCTTTGAAAGAATAAGTAAAATAGATAAGCCCTTAGCCAGGCTTACCAAGAGAAAGAGAAAAAAGACTCACATTAATGTAATTAGAAATGAAAAAGGTGAAATCATGGGCCAGGAGTTTAGCTCAGTGGTGCCGCCACCTTCCTCATAAGCCCAAGGTTCTGAGTTTGATCCCTGGTACCAAAATAAAAAAGTGAAATCACAAAAATCACTGTAGAAATCAGGAAGATAGATAGTAACTACTTCAAAAATATTATATTCCAACAAATTAGTAAAGTTTGAAGAAATGAAGAGATTCCTAGACACAAACTACCACACTAACCCAAGGAGACATAAATATGCTCAACAAACAAATAGCAACCAATGAAATTAACATTGTAACAAAGAATCTATCAACTAAAAAATGTGCAGGATCTGATGGGGTAAGTGCTGAATTCTACAAAATCTTTAAAGATGTTATATTATATCACCAATACTCCTCAAGGTCTTCAAAAGAATTGAAGGGATCGAATACTACCAAACTCATTTATGGAAGCCTGTATCACCCTGATCCCCAAACCAGATAAAGATCCAATTAAATAAGAGAACTATTGGCCAATCTTCTTGATACATTCAAAAATCCTTAACAAGATATTAGCAAAAAGAATAAAGCACATTATCAAAAAGATGATACATCCTGATCAAGTAGGTTTCCTCCCAGAGATACACAGATGGTTCAACTTATGTAAGTCAACACATTTAATACATCACATAAATAGGAGCAAGGTAAAAAAAAAACAAACATATGATCATATCAATAGCTACATAAAGGCTTTTGACAAAATACAACAATCCTTCATGATAAAAACCCTGAAGAAAATAGGTATAGAAGAACCACACCTGTTTATTATAAAGGCTATTTATGCCAAACCAATAGCCAGTATCATACTAAATGAGGAAAGAGTAAAAGGATTCCATCTAAAATCATGAATAAGACATATATGTCCACTATCGACCTCTGCTATAGTACTTGAAATATTAGCCAGAGAAATTAGGCAAGAGATAGAAATAAAAGAAATAAAAATAGAAAAGGAAGAATTCATATTATCATTATTTGGAGATGACAAGATATTCTACATAGCAGACCAAAAGAACTCCACCAAAATCTCTTAGAATTTAAAACTAACTCACCATTCACCACTCGCAGCACAGAGGAGGAGGCTTCTGAGTCACCATAGCACCACTCCCAGCACAGAGGATGTGAGGACCCCACCCCATTGAAATGAGAAGACAAATAAACAAGCCTGAAAGCCAGACTTCCAGACCGTCTACAGCCACCACAAAAGGAAAGCAGATGGAACAATGATACTCAACCACCTGGACTCCTTGAACTGGCAACAAAACAGGATCTGGAAAAAATGAAATCAGAAATAATTTCTCAGATAACAGCACAGATCATGCCCATAGTGCAAGACATGATTAGTAAATCTAGAGAGAACACAGATAAAATAAAATAGAGGAGCTGAGGAACATGGTGGAATCCCAACATAGGAAACAAATGGAATCAATGAAACAGATGCAAACAGATTTCCAGGAGATTAAAAACTTCATGGAGGCCGGGGATTTAGCTCAGTGGTTTTGCTGCCTGCTGCAGAAGCTCAAGGACCCAAGTTCGATCCCTGATACAAAAAAATAAAAAATAAAAAAAACTCCATGGAAAGTCTACACAGCAGAATGAGCTAATGTGAGGACAGAATTTCAGATATAGAAGATAAGATTGCAATTAGGGACCAGGAAAAGAAAAATTATTTAAAAATTGTAAGAGACCACAAGAAATCAATCCAGCAGCTGCTATATGATGCAAAGAAGAATAACAAGACTGACTGGAGTCAATGAAGAAAGAGGAGAGAATGCACATGGCATAAAAAAACTCTTCACAAAAGTGATGGCAGAACACTTCCCAAGAAGGGAAAAAGAACTTGACATACAGATAAGTGAGCCATATAGGACTTCAACTAGCCTTGATCAAAAAAATCTACACATAGGCATATAATTGTTAGGATTCCAGAAACCTAACAGAAGAACAAAATTGTACAAGCAGTTAGAGAAAAGAAACAAATCACATACAAAGGAAAGCCCGTCAGAACAACAGGAGACTTCTCAATGCAAACCCTCAAGGCAAGAAGACCTTGGAGTGACATATTCCAAGCCTCAAAGGAAAACATCCTCCAACAAAGATTAATGTACCCTGCAAAACTATCTTTCAAAATTGATGGAGAAATAAGATACTTTCATGACAAAGAACACCTTAGGAACTTCATGAATACCAAACCAGCACTCCAAAAAATTTTAGACAGTATCCTAGGAAATGACAACAAGGATCACAAGTCCAGGAAGCCCAGCAGAATGAATCCATGGGGCACGACAGGAAGTTAAATGCAAAGGGGGAGAATCCAACAAAAAGAAAAACTTATGACAATGATAAGTCAATAGGTATCAGTTATAACCATAAATAATAATGGTCTCAATTCACCAATCAAAGGAAATCGACTGGCAGAATGGGTCAAGAAGCAAGATCCAACAATATGCTGCATAGAAAAAGCACACTTAATTCAAAAAGAAATTCATAGACTGAAAGTTAAAGTGTGGAAAACAACACTCCATGTGATAGGAACCTGAAAAAAAGCAAGAGAGACAAAGAAGGACACTACATCCTTGTAAAGGGAACAATCCAAGAGGAAGAGATGAGAGTCATGAATATTTAGGAACCAAACACTAGTGCACCCAAGTATATAAAACAAATACTAACATACATGAAAAATCATATAAGCAATAATACAATAGTAGTAGGGGACCTCAGTGCCCCACTGTCACAAATAGATCGACTAGACAAAAAATAAGTAAGAAAATGCTAGAACTCAATCAAACTCTTGAACAAATGCACTTAACAGATGTTTACAGAGTGTCCCACCCCACAAAATCAGAATACACATTCTTTTCAGCTGCACTCGACCTTTCTCCAAAATACACCACATACTCACTCATAGAACATATTTAAGTAAGTGCAAAGGAACTGAAGTTATCCCCTGTATATTATTAGGTCATAGTGTGATGAAATTGGAGATCAATAGCAAAAGAAACTGCAAAAATTTCATAAAAACATGGAAATTGAACAACACACTTCTGAATAACCAATGGGTCACAGAGGAAATTAAAGAAGAAATCAGATAGTTCCTTCATTTAAATGACGAAGACAATACAACATACCAGAATCTATGGGTCACAAGAAAGCAGTCTTATGAGGGAATCATAGCACTGAATTCTCATACTGGGAAAACAGACCAAGCCCAATTAAACATCCTGATGCTCAACCTCAAGCTTCTAGAAAAACAAGAGCAGGACAAACCCAAAGCTCATACAAGGGAGGAAATTATAAAGATCAGAGCAGAAATCAATGCAATGGAGACTAACAGAACAATACAAACAATCAATGAAGCCAAGAGTTGGTTCCTCGAAAGAATAAACAAAATTCCCAAACCCTTAGCCAACTTTATCATAAAAAGGAAAGAAAAAGCCCAAATCCATGCAATTAGGAATGAAAAGGATGAAATTACAACAGACCCAGCAGAAATCCAGAGGAGCATCAATACCTACTTTGAGAATCTATATGCCAATAAGGTGGAAAACACAGAAGAAATCGACAGATTCCTAGACACGTATAAATTACCAAAGTTGAATGAAGGAGACCTAAAAATTCTAAACAACCCAATATCAATCAATGAAATTGAAAATGTAATCAAAAACTTACCAACTAAGAAAAGCCCAGGTCCTGATGGCTTCACCGCTGATTTCTCCAAGACATTTAGAGAGGAACTACTGCCACTACTGTTTAAACTCTTTAATGATATTGAAAGGGAACCAATACTCCTGAATTCATTCCTGGAAGCAAGCATCACTTTGATCCCCAAAGCAGAGAAAGACCCAACCGAAAAAGAAAACTATAGGCCAATCTCGCTAATGAACATAGATGCAAAAATCCTTACTAAGATACTGGCAAATAGAATGCAGAAGATCATCAAGAAGATCATACACCCTGACTAAGTGGGATTCATACCAGGGATGCGTGGATGGCTCAACATATGCAAATCAATAAATGTAGTACACTGTATTAATAGAGCCCAGGACAAAAAACAAACAATCATCTCAACAGATGCAGAAAAAGCATTTGACAAAATCCAACATGCATTTATGATTAAAAAAACCCTACAAAAATTGGAATAGACAGTCTCTACCTCAATCTGATAAAAGCCATCTATGAAAAATCAACAGCCAATATCCTACTAAATGGTCAAAAACTGAAATCCTTCACACTAAAATCAGGAACAAGACAAGGATGTCCACTATCATCAATCCTGTTCAATATAGTTTTGGAAACATTAGCCACAGAAATTAGACAAGAGAAAGAAATAAAATGAATAAAGATAGGAAATGAAGAAGTCAAATTGTCATTATTTGCAGATGACATGATACTCTATATAGAAGACCCCAAGAACTCCACCAAAAGTCTTCTAGACTTAATAACCAAATTCAGTAAACTAGCTGGTTACAAGGTCAACACACAAAAATCAATAACTTTCCTCTACATGAATAACACACTCACTGAGAGAGAAATAGGGCAAACAATTCCTTTCAAAATAGCATCCAAAAAATTGAAATACCTAGAAATTAACCTAACAAAAAAACCAAAAGACCTCTTCTCTGAAAACTATAGCACTCTAAAAAGAGAGATTGAAAATGATATCAGAAAATGGAAAGACATCCCTTGCTCCTGGGTAGGAAGGATCAACATAGTGAAAATGGCCATACTTTCAAAATTGCTATACAGATTCAATGCAATCCCAATTGAAATTCTAGCACCATACTTCACAGACTTTGAGAAAATCCAAAACTTTGGAATAAGAAGAGATCTAGAATAGCAAAAGCAATTCTAGGCAACAGAGACATGGCAGGGGGTATCATAACCCACAACCTGAAACTATACTATAAAGTCACTGTGATAAAAAGACCATAGTACTAGCAAAGAAACAGACCTGAGGACCAGTGGAAAAGATTAGAAGATGCAGAAACAACGTCAGACACACTCAGCCACCTCATCTTTGACAAAAAAGCCAAACACCCTCACTGGAGGAAAGGTAGCCTCTTTAATAAATGGTGCTGGAAAAATTGGGTTTCAACTTGCCAAAGATTAAAACTAGACCTATATCTCTCACCATGCATTAAACTAAAATCAAAATGGATTAAAGATCTAAATATTAAAACAGAAAAGCTGAATTGGTTGGAATAGAGGTTAGGTAGAACTCTTGAAGACATTGGTGTAGCAAAAGATTTTATGAACAAAACCTCAGTTGCTTGTGAACTAGCTCAAACAGTCAACAAGTGGGATCTCTTCTCATTAAAAAGCTTCTGCACAGCAAGAGAAACCACCAACAGAGTGAAGAGACAACCCACAATGTGGGAAAAAGGTTTAACGCAATCCCAACCAAAATACCAATAGCATGCTTCATAGAACTAGAGAAAACAATTCTAAAATCCATATAGAACCAGAAGTGCCCTAGAATAGCAAAAGCAATTGTGGCCAAAAAAGGGAAAGGCAGGGAACATCACAATTCCTGATTTGAAATTATATTAAAAAGCTACAGTGTTAACAACAGCATATACTAACAAAAATACATACTGAAGCATAAATGGAATGGAGGAGAAGATATAAAAACAACTCTAAGCACATTCATCTACCTTATCTTTGACAAAGGTGCCAATCACCTTCATTGGACGAAAGATAGCTCCTTAATAAATGTTGTTTGGAAAACTGGTTTTCCACATGCCTAAGACTAAACCTAGAATCATCTTTCACTGTGCATTAAACTAAAATTGAAATGGGTCAAATATCTAAATACTAAAACAAAACAATTTTCTGGAAGATAAAACAGGAAAAACTCTTGAAGACATTGGTGTAGGCAAAGAATTTATGAATGAAACATCAGTCACACAGGAAATATTACAAAGAGTCAACAACTGGAATCACATTAAATTAAAAAGCTTTTGTACAACAAAAGAATTACCAATAGAGTAGAGAGACAATACACATAACGGGAAAGTTTTTTTCCAGCTACTCCTCAAAGGACTAATATCTAGAATATATAACACATACAAAAAAATCAGAGCCCCCTCCAAATCTAAAGACCTAATCCAAGAATGGGTATTTGAAATGAATATACACTTTTCAGATGAAGAAGTACAAACAGCAAATAAATATATGAAAAAAGTTCAACATCATTTGTCATTTAAGAAATGCAAATTAAAGGAAAGAAGGGAATGGAATTAATATGAGAAAATGAAAAATTGGAAACAAAGTCTTTGTAAATAGGGAGGGCTGGTGGGGTTGAAGGGAGGGTAGGGGAAGGGGGGAAAAATAAGAAGCAAGAGAGATTATGTAAAGGTGCAAATTTCCAAAGATGAAGGCCATTGTATTGTATACCTAAAATGTACCAATAAAATAAAATTAAAAAAAAATAAAAAACACATAATGACTGTCTTAAAAAATGCAAATTAAAACAAATCTGAGATTCCATCTCATTGCCAAAAGAATAGCTATCATCAAGAAATCAACCAATAATAAATGCTTACAAGGCTATGGAGGGAAAAGAACTTTTCTCTATTGTTGGTAGAAGTATAAATTGGTATAACCACAATGAAAGTCAGTGTGGAATTTCCTCAAAAAACCAAAACTAGAGTTTTCATTTGACCCAGTGATTTCCCTTCTAAGGATCTTCTTGAAAGATTTAAAAGCATTATACCACAGTAATATATGTGGAAACCTCCTATATGCCCATCAATGGATTACTAGGTGAATGGTTAAAGAAAATGTGGTTTTTACATAGAATGCTGTACGACTCTGCTATAAAGAATGAGAAATTTGATACATTTTTAGATAAATAGGTGTACTTCGAGACCATAATTTTAAGTAAAATAAATCAGACACACAAGTTTAAATATAGCATTGTTTCTCTTATATGAAAAACCCAAAGGGTACATAAGGAGCAAAAAGGAAAATGGATATTGGGAAGTTGGAAGAACATGTTTAATGGGAAAAGGAATAAGGGAAGAAGGAGAGAGAATGAAAGGAAGGGAAGTGGGGTTTTAAAAAGAATGGAAAAATGGAAACAAAGATTTTGTAAATGGAGAGGGGGTGAAAAGTTGAAGGGAGTGGAAGGGATTGGGAAAGAAAGAATTGAGATATATACAGGAACAAATTCCCTATGATAAATGATATCATTATGAATGGCAAACAGGAACTAATTAAAAATTATTTAAAAATCAAGCTTAAACAACGTTTTAGGAAATGGACAAAACATAGACAATTTGTTAAAGAATGTAACATGTGTGACCTCATGTCCATTACCCAATAGAGTTCTCTTTCCTACTGAAACTTTCTGAGCCTGACATTTACTGCCCACATTCTTCTAATTGTTCTGGTCTTCTAAGTTCTGACACAAATCACACATCAGACTGTACTTACAACATTTTAGGCTTTCTCTAGCCTGGGTCTCCAAACTTATATGGCTCTTGCAAATCAGTTCCAAAATTTTATAAATCACATTATCAGGTATGGTCACAGCAATGACACCACTTCTCTGATACTAATTTTATGTATTAGCTTCCCATTGCTGGGAAAAAAAATCCTTGACATCACAACAATAAAAGAGGAGAGGTTTATTTTGGTTCATGGTTTTAGAGGATTCAATCTATAGTTGGCTGGCTCCAAAGCAGAAATTTCATGGTGGAAAATCTTGATGGAGCAAAGTTGCTCACTTCATGGCAAATGGGGACCAGAGCAGGGGAACAGCACAGACAGGAAGAAGCTAGGAACTAGGTATTGTACACAAGGTTACTTCTCCGTAACACACATAGACAGACCTAGAAATATGCTTTATTAAAACTCTATATGGGGTCTGGGCTTTAGCTCAGTGGTGCTGCATCTGCCTCTCAAGCTCAAGGTCCTGAGTTCGATCCCCAGTACCAAAAAAAAAAAAAAAAAAACCCCAAAATCAAAAACTCTGTGTGGTTCTCAAGCCAATCAAATTGACAATCCATCTTAACAATCACAAAATATAATTATGCAAGGTGACTTACTAGATAACCTTACAGGATCAGAGACAAGAGAGTACACAGTTATCTGCATGCTTGAAACCAAATGTATCCAGTAGCTTGTCAGTCAAAAAGCTACAAGTTAAAGAACAAAGAGATTAAGGAGGCAGTAGCAGTCCATATACACTTAAGCAGAATGACCTTTTCAAATATAAACCAACTTCCTCCTTCTTCCCTTTTCATTCCACCTGGGCTGTAATCCATGACATGGTGCAGCTCACAGTCTGGGTGGGTCTTCTCTGTTTGTTGCTCTGTGTGTCAATTGTTTTGGGAAACACCCAAAAATATACACCTAGGAATTTGTTTTATTAATCTGCAACACTATTCTTAATCCATTAAAGTTGACAATCATGATTAATAGTTACAAAGACTTGACAATATTTCCTAAGAAAATATAATTAAATTATTTTCTCTATGCATGATTCTTTAGATTATTTCTCACATTTCAAGGCTTCAAAATCATAGGACTTTGCACATTTCACTAGCACAGAATATCTAATTAAAATTGGGAGTTTACACTGGATGGATAATCAAGCTATTACTGAATTCAATGATTTTCTTTTTTGAGGGAGCTAATGGCACTATCTAAACCTAAAATTAGTTAATTATTCAAAAAGTTTTTAAGCTGTTAGGCCACAAGAAACTTTGAAATGGAAGATAAGAATAAGTAATTTAAAATAATGAACATTTACCTAAAGAAAAAGTCATTCTTCCTTTAGTGATATATTTACCCACACTGGAGAGGTGCACATCATTTGGGGAGACATTTTTCTTCAAATAACAATTGGCTTAAGTAAAGTCTGGTGAATCCTCATCATATTTTTGTCACCTGAATTTCAGGTAAGCTGAGGTATTGTTGTGATCCCATGGAAGATGGTCAAGGTAAAAAGAGTTTGTGTAAGTTCCATATTTATAATCAATTTTCTTAAAGAATAGAAACTTTTATTAAAAATTATGAAATGTGAATTTAGTGTTTTTTTAATTTAGTGAGGCAAAAAAATTCTAAGAAACTATCATTATGAAATAATAAAACAAATAGTTTTGGATTAATGCCACAAAGTATGTGATATATATTATTTAATCCATGATAAAATCATTGTAGCAAGAGTGCTCAGATTATTGGCTATATATACCAGCTGACTTCTGATCCCTACTCATATTTATGAACAATTGTGAGTGAAGTCATTTCTCCATTATGATGCAGTGGCATTTTGTATGTCACAGGTCAAGTGTGTATTCCTTCCTGGGACGCTATGCGGTCAGTAGGAATGACAACACTGAATGCTTCTTTTATCCACTAGAAAGCACATGAGTTACTACTTGGAAGAAAGATTGTTTTATTTTGTCAGAAAGGCACAGAATTTTCACTTTCCATTCACCCCACACCAAACACATTAGTACGTATTGTTTTCTCTAAATTCAAAACACATACAGAATCTTCATATCTTATGACATTCTTGGCTACCTCTGTGGTTCAGGTAGTTATCAAGTCTAGACTAGATTCTAAGCATACTACTTAACTAGTCTCCCCATTCTATCTTTGTCTCTTAACAGTATATGCTAATATAGTAGCCACAATGATACTTAAATTATTTAGCATTCCTCTTCTGGAAACCTTACAATTGCTTTCCATTTGGATTAGAGTAACAGCCAAAGTCCTTACCTTGGTCTACATGCTTCACTCTCTTTGGTCATGATGCCCCTCTGAACTCAGCTCCTGCTGCTCTCTCCTTTCTTACTTGCTACAGCTACAGAAACTCCTGAATATTTTCCAAATACTCTAAGCATCTTCTCGTCTGAGGGCTCTCCTCTAGCAGATCCTTCCACCTAGAATACTTCCTCCTCAGATATCCTTTTGATAAAGTTCCCCCATTTTTTTCCAGAGTGTAAAGTCAAATCTTTTCACTTCAGTAAGGTCTACTATGACTGTTCTATTTAATGCTGCTATATGACAGTCCTTTATTTTACTACTGTCCCCATATTCTGCTCTGTTTTATTTGCTACAGTACTACTATATGTAATATTTACAGTATTAATCAACATACCCTGTCATGCTGTGGTAAGAAATTACAATGAATCACTTAGTGAATACATTTTCTTTCCATATTAACTGAGGCCCTGCTTCAGTGTCTTATTCATTCTGAATATTCCATCCTAAATTTTATTTAATCTCCTGATAGAAAGAAAAGAATAGAAGCTTCTACTTTCAAGTAACACCTATTAAATCCATTAGCATTTCATTAGCTAAAACAAATAATATGACTGAGTCTGAGGTCAGAAAAATAAGAATTGTAATCCTCCAACAGAGGAGGAGTTAATATTGGTTAATATTTATTATATATTGTTTGTTCACCCTGCTAGCACCTCAAGGGAAAGGCTCTTTATTCCTCACTGATAAGTAATAAGTACCTAGAACAAAGAATTGCATACAGTATCAATTAGGTAAAACTTTATTGAATAAACAAATGAGAGGCAATATGTTGTTGATTATATGGTTTTTGGATTTCAATAACCATCTAAAGTCTTCTAGAGCTACTGTAGTTAAGGTGAGTGGTATCTCTCATTAAAAGTGAAAAAGAATTACAGGATTAAATAATGAATAATTTATTGTTTTTATTCAATTTCAAATGAGGATATATGAATAATATTGAAATAATCAGAGAATTCAGGGTTTACTGGTTTTATAGCACTGAAAATGGCTGCTTGGCCATGGGTTTCTTTTCTTTTCTTTTTTAACAGAGTCTACCTGAGAAAGTAGCTAACACAGGGAGTGTATTGTGATTAATCTGAGAATGGTCTCCCCTCCCCTCCTCTCCTCTTCCTTCCCTTCCCCTCGCCTGTTCTTCTCTTTTTCTCTTCCCCTTTGCTGAGATTATTCTGGTATGAGTTCTTTAAAATCAATTTTGCTGAGGGATTCTGGGACTTAATTTCCTGAATGAAAAGAGGGTTGTATAAGAGAAATGTCTTTCTGGTCCTCCTCTCCTCTTCGCTGCTGTGTGAAGATGACTCACAACAGGACAACCATGTTGTGACTATGAGATCCCAAACATGAACACGAAGGCAAATATGTGGAAAATGAAGAATTAAAGCAATGGGAAGAGTCAGTGTCCTTCATCACACAAGGACCTGCCAAACCAATCCTACCATTGCTAACTTTCAGAACACTTAGGAAACAAATAATGCTTGTTTTCAGTAGGGTGTCAACATACTGTAACTTGCTTTCCAAGTTACATGAAACACATCCTAATTTAGACAGATCACTTGGTGAGAAAATAATCATGAACAACATCACTTTTCATAATACAACAATATGATTTGAATATATCTCAAATAGACACAGAAGATAAATTAAAAGATTAATCCTACAATATTGGTAGTAATTTGATATGGCCAAAACACTAGAATATAAACTGGTTTGACTGCATATGGGGAGAAACTTGAGAAAACAAAGTTGATTTTTACTTACATTGATCCAGAGAAGTAGATTGAATAATTTTGGTATTTGTAAAGTAGCTATTTTAAAATCATATAGGTATAATTATAAATCAAAGCATTCAATTCCTTGGCTCATCTCCATAATTACTGGGGAACATAAATTGTAGTAACTCTTAGCTATTCACCTAGAATACAAGCCCAAAATTGAAAGGATCTAGTGGCGGTTTGGGAGTGAATGTATTTTTACAATTTTATAGCCTGTAGCAGTGATGAGAAGCTTTTAGAATTTTCAATGATACAAACAGCTCACTGTGTCACATGTGCTGTAGGTTCGCTACCAATGGCCCATAGAGTAGGAAAATCAGGAACTTGGTGGCTCAGTGATCACACCAGAAACTAGAGCTATTTCTATCTCTTCTTTCTTCTGTCTTCATTATGTATTTTTTACACATTACCTTTCCTTTCTCAGAGTTAAATAAGAGAATTTTCACCTTATATTGGCATTCATGGCAAGAAGGTTAAGGACTAAGACTTAAAAGATTTTGCCTTTTGACTTTGTATCCCACAGGTTGATAGTTAGAATGGGTGATGGAGTATTTCACTTCCTAGCCTTCCTAGTAGATAGATACAAGCGTGAACATAATCACAAATAAGCTTTGGTGAGTCAATCAATAGTGTAATTACGTAAGAAACAATTAAAGTTTTATGATCTCTCCTGTCTGGAGCTGAGAGAGTACTTATGAATTTTTCTAAATACAGAAGGAAGCAGTGGCTCCTCTTCTTAGTATGCCAGTCCCATGCATCATTGCTGCCTGCAATTCAGCATTCCCTTTACATAAACACTACCATCTTCAGACTCAACTTCAAAATCTGCAGTGGTTAGTACAGTGTGAATATGAGGGACCCTGACCAAGAAGAGGGGACTTGATTTCCCATTCAGACAGCTCTGTAACCTCAACCCATGGCAATGTGTGACCCCTAACAAATTGCAACTTCTGTTCAGGGACATGTTCAATACCTGGACTGCAGGTGGGCAAGCAGCTTCTTCCAAGTTGCCCACTGCAAGTGACTTTCTGAATCTTACACCTCTGCGTGGTCCCTAGTTGATCTTATACCCTGTGTGATCATGGCTCAAGAGCTACATTGTAAGCTTCCTTAATTGTTGCAGATGTTATGATCCTCACAGTTTTCTTACCTTTGTCCCAATACTGAGCCCTTGGTAGACACAGTGGTACTTCTGTTCAGGAACTTAATTCTTTCCACAATTCTAGTCTCAGAATTCATTCCACAGTTCTGGTTGCAACCTCATGGAATGAATCCTGAGAGCAGAATTGTCAAAAGCATTAAGTTTGTAAACTGAGGTATCACTGTACCTAACACATCATTAATTATTCTTGTCTTTTGTCTCTGAGTACAGCAAATGATCTCTTAATGGTACTTATGAATCTTTCTATTCCATGGCCAGCAGTATAATCCTGGAAAATATTGTGGGAATAAATAAATGCTTGTCACAGACAATTTTCTGTTACAGGTCAACATTCTTCCTGGGAACTCCATGGTCAAGGCTTCACAAGCCTTACATATACATGCAAAATCCATATTTGAGAAAAACTAAGGATACATACAGCATCCCTCATTTGAGAAAGACCATGGAGACAGAACTTGCTCTCTCCTTCCTGGTATTCAACTTAGTTTCTTCCTTAATTCCATTGTAACCTGGGGTCTATTCTCTGGGCAATGTCACATTCAGAGAAATAGCTCAGTAATCAAAAAGTAATTAAAAGCAATCCCACCTTTTACTGACATTTCCTGAAGAAGGTACGGGGGATTTAATATATAATTCATATCAGTATCCTCACAGTCTGTCATTGCCCATAAAACCTTTGTGTCCACACTTTATAATGTATATTCAGCAAAAAGTATTATAAAGGAACATTTCATATGGCTCTTGAATTTTCACCATCTCCCTCATTCTATTGGATCTTCTACTGTCCTTCAGTGTAGATATAGGCTCCGTTGATTCTTCTCAACCCAATTATATCCCCCGCCTGCCCCACACAATGCATAAAAAGACCCAGGGATTTCTCTGACAGGCTCAGAATTGCCTTTAACATTTTGGAGAGAAAGAGAGACCTGAAAGGCAGTGGAAGGCTTAGCATTCAGGGGAGAAGACTGAAACATTCATAGTTGAATATCTTTTAAAATCCCCATCTCTCTGAGAATCATTGTCCATGCCTGCTTGGACTTCTTACCTCCCAGACAAGGAAGAGAATGTGTCTCACTGAAGACAGGCAGCCCTGTGCTTGGGGGCAGAGAGCCAAGATTGGTTTCTGTTTATCATGGAAAAGAGCTCAAGGTACTTAGTTTTAAGCTGCGCTGAATCTGGTATCATTCATCTGTTTATGTTCTTTTTAAAAAGCCTTTAAAAATTCAGTGCAGAACAACAACAACAACAAAAAGCAAATTGTCCTTTGATTCCATAATGGCTTTTATTCCCCAGAACTGCAGTGTGCAAATAAAGAAAAGCAAATTATGTTCTGAATTAAACTTTTCTTGCTTCAGCTAGGCTGAGTCACCTTTGACGTTCCGTTTTTCGAACAGAGCTGGCTGCACATCTAGAGCTATTTTAAAAGTTGTCACGTACAAACCTGCAAACTTTATTATGTTCTACTTCAGGCAAGTAATCTAAAGGAAGGTAACTGAGCTGAATTTACCCATATATTTCCCTAGGCTTCTAGCCCCTCCCCCCCATCTATTGGTATCTACAGCAGCATCAGAATATTAAAGCACAGTCATGATAGATGCAGGCCTCTCTGGGCCTCTTGGATGCACCACAGATGGCAAGATGCGATCAGAGAGGGAAAATAAATCCATTAAAGTTCTCCTTGCATATATCCTATGGTAGGGAAAAGAAGCAGCTGCTGAGCAATATTTCAGTAAACAACTTCAGAATATTTCTTAGGCTTTTAAACTAAAAGCCAAGAATACAAGCAAGGGCCTGTAGTCCCACTAATTTAAAGATGTGCATGAAATGCCTCCAGAAAGAATGCTATCTGTGCAAGGTGAGAGAACAGTAACATAGTAGGTGCATAATAAACGGAGGCTCTAAAAATTAACACTTTTTCCATTTCTGTGCATTCCCTACACAGCTCATTTTGCTAGTGGAGGAGTGGAAGGTATCTGTAGGGCCTATGTGGTCAGTATCAGCTCCCATACATTTTCAGGAGACTCTTGGAGCATCCACCTGGTAAGAGGGCAAATGCTGCTAGGTTATGTGTCTAGAGACTATTCCTTTACAAGTACAGCAACTTTATTTAAATAATGTAAATATTGAGGGTATTTAGGAAGGTGTTGATGGAGAGTATGTGAGGTTGTGGCTGCCCAGGGTTCTTTCAAGCTTCTTATGCCTCAGTAATTGTCTGTGTAGAATCCAGCCCCCAAGTAGTGGAGTTAGCCTTTGTAAGTATTTATGAGAAAAACACAGCAACTTTCAACATTCAGAAGCAACCCTGCCAACGGAATCATGGAAAACTTGGGTACTTCTCATTCTTAGGAGGTTTATGAGGCAGTTTGGGGTACATATTGAAGCACTGATTTGAGTCAGAAAGACTTATTGTCAAATTCCAATTCCACAATTTGTGGGAGAATACTTTGTTGGACTCTCAGATGCTTTATTTTTAAATAACCCATTGCCGAGGGTTGTTTAGTACAAGGTAATATATGCACAGTTCCTACAACCTTGTTTGGTACCTTGATGGTACTTAGAAATGGTAACTATTATGATTAATATTATCATCATTTATGTTATTATTATTTTAAACTAACATCTACTCATATTTAGTATATTTAGATTCACTGACCCAACAAAATTTAATTTGGTCTTCATCTTGACCTAAACCGTGTTGTTTGGTTCAACAAGACATCAAACTGGTAAGTTGAAGTTCTGGCAAAGTGAAGAGACTTGCCTGTGAATGTGAATTTCTAACAGTAAAGTGGTAATTATGCACAAAATGCCAGGGGTAGGGGTGGGTGTCGAAGAGGAGATCCTGAATTCTGACTGTAGGGGATAGGTTAGGCTTCACAGAAATAGTGAAGTATTTTAACTGGTTCTAAAGGATGAGAGGATTTCATCATTTTGGGGTGGGAAGAGGGGTGGAGAGCTGCAGACAGAGAGAAGGAACAGTATGTTTATAGAAACATGAGATCAAAGGTACTAAATCTTTTAGTGATCATTCCAAGAAACCAAAGCAGAGGTGTAAGTAAAGGATGATGGCTGCACATCAGTGTAGGAGCTGAGTAGCTGACATGAATGTGAACTACATGGAGCAGCCTCAAAAGGAGAGGGGCTCCTGGCTATGTTATGTGCAGGAAGGAGCTGTTGGGAGGATTTAAGCCAAGAAATGTCACCATAGGATTTATGTTTTTGAAAGATAATTCCGGTGTGTTATGAAGGTTTTATGTGGGGGAAATGGGAGAAGAAATGCAGAAATACTAATTAGAAAATTACTACACTACAGAGGCATTTTAAGTCAAAGGAATGGTAGTGTAGAGATGAAGGTCTATTTCAGACCCATAAAGGCAGGAGTCCAAAGTAAAATATTTACCTCTCATTGCAGAAACACTTTCAAATATTTGAAGACACTGTTTTGAGTTTTCTAGATCTTCTGTTTTCAAACCAAACATCTCCTACCCTCTTAACTGCTTCAGTTTAGAGACATCCTTGTCTTTCTGAGCATACGTTTTGTGAGTAATCCAAAATCTGTCCATTTTTCTCCTTTAAAATTAGATATTTGTACTTAAATTCACATTTCAAATGTAGATCTATCACCCTTCTCCAATCCAGACTCTCTATGTAGCAATTTATTATGAACTGGCACTATCTTTAGAAAAACATCTTTTTGGAATCATAGCATCTCTGAACTTGTGGTCAAGTAATACCTCCAGAATATTTTTTTTGGCTTCAACTCTTGACATAGCATGATTTAATGTAAGATTTGCAACGCTTATATTTGTCTACATAATGTGATACTTTCACAGGATGAATTAGATGGACAAATAACCTGGAAAAAGTTCTGGAAGATTATATTTAAAATTATTTATATTACTAATAAGTGAGAATTATTTATGAATAACTGCATCAAAGTAAGCTGTTGATATGGACTTCTATAGCGTAAATCCTGGCTCATAAACATTTTTTTAAAATCTGGAGTCTATGACAGAACTCCAGAATACCGCCCACCAATCCACCCGGTGGTTATTTTACAGTGGTTGAATATATTGGGAAAAGGAAAAAAATTGCTTTTAAAAAAAGCTTTAGACTTCATTTCAATCAGAGATCATCAAAAATTTACTGATACTTTCTCATAAATCTAAATTATATATACAAATAAAAAACAGGGTGCAATAATTATGCCTATGGAGGAAAAAATACTAAGTTTTGTAGATATACTCATAATGTAGTCTTTTCTCTTTTGTAAAACATGAAAGACAATGACAATACTGATAAAAGTATCTCATGGGGCCATCATGGGAATTAAATAATCATATCTATAAAATAATTAAAATTTTGCCAGGCTTTCAAAAATGCTACTGAAAAAGAACAGTATAAATATTTCTCAACTAAATAACTACAATTTTATTTCTTCAATGAATTAGTGCAACTAGACCCCCATGGAGATGAATGAGAATCTCACTCAAATTCTCTTTTCTTCAGTTTGTCTTCAGATGAAAAAGAATATTTAATCTTTTAGCAAGAAATATTTTGAGCATATGCTATATTTGCTATATTCAAGGCACTGTGTTTAACTTGTGATCACAAAAGATTGATGAAACATAGTCTTTGCTTAAAAAACTTAGAGTCCATCTGTAGGACAAATGCTTTAATCACCAACTCTAGTACAAGCTACTAAGCTGAGGCCACTCATTGACTTGTGAACCAATTGTAACTTCTAAATTATGAAGTACTTATGAACTTACATATTTTCTTTAAAAAGTTGGCTATTAGAAGTAACAAAACTGTTGTATGTCGTAGGGGCTTGGTGAGTACGCTTTCTCATAAAAATAAGACCTTAAAATAGGCACTGTTGATCTCTTACAAACAAATGAGAAATACAGTACCATGTGCAAGAGTGAGTAGAATAATAGGCAAATTAAAGTAGAAAATAAAGTGGAGCATATTATTTACATTATGGAAGTTAGCTTTGCTAGACTCTTTCAGTTATTGTCATGTCATATTTTTGTGATAGTATGATAAATGCACAAACATAAATATAATAATCTTGTCCAGATTTAACTGTACATATTGAACATACAGATCAATAAAAGTTTTCCTATCTGTAACCTCTAGCGTCCCACACATAAACCAGAAATAAAGTGGCATTGTGAAAACATTGATCTTTCATTATACTACTATGATCATTACAGAGGTTTCCAATCATTCCTCATTTACAGCATATTTTTAATCAATCCACCTTGTAGTATTTTATTCTTATTAGAGAAACAACTGAAGTTGTAGGACTAGCTGTTTAGAAGTTTTTCTTGCCTCTTTGTAAAGTCTAATAGTACGTTTTTCAAATATAGCAGGAGCTAAAGCTGGTATAATAGCTCTGTGCCCACCCACTTCTCCAGCTCAGAAGAATTTAAACTGGTTCTATTCAACACCACTGTTTTCTCCATCATCCTCTTTGACTTGGAATTATGGGTGTTCTAGAATGATGCAGAGTAGAAATAAACTGGACAGGGCCAAGCTAGGACTTCAGACACAGACAGGCACCACATCAATGAGGAGTTTACTGTGTGAAGGGGACCTGGGAACCAAGGACTGTGCTCTCCTGCAACTGACAGGGAGGTGGCCCAGGTGTAGCCCTGGCCTCAGGCTTCAGTGAAGCTCTCTTGAGTGACGATGAAATAGCCTTCAAAATATAAGGTAGTGTCTTTTCATACACCAGAGGTTGTCCTGCTGGGACAATACTGTTAAGAGATGTCTCCTCTTTGCATGAAACCAGCAGATCCACCATATTTTCTAAAAAATAAATCAATAAACAAAAATGCTTCTTCCGTAAAATTCATTGCCTCCTCTTTAATGTCTTTGACACAGACTCATCTATAGTAATTCATCTAATGGAATTTAGACATCTGAAAACATTGGAAACAGATTGTCAAGCTCCTTCTGCTTTCTACCCTAGTAAACTTGAGGAAATGGACCAGAAATCGAATAACTATGAATGGAGACATTTAGAGGAAGGCAGGAGTAGGTGAGAAGAGGGTGAGGACCACAAGGAAGTAAAAGTAAAGTTGGTGAGTGGTCCAAACAATTCCACAAGAGCTGAATTTTCCATAAGGGCCTTTACATTTTATGGATCCGCGGATGTAACTGTAGAGGTTCAAATCCCCAGACTTGCTAGCTGAGAGACTTTCTACCTCTCTAGACTCAAGACAGTCCTCATCTAGGAATGGGAATAATAATCCTCTTTCTCATGGGCTTTAGGAGGATTAAATCAAAAAGACACAACATATTTAGACACATAACTATTCAAAATGGAAAAAATAATTGAGTTTTATATTTTACTGAACAAACTGTGATAAAGCTATTATTATAAGGCTTGTTGTTCAAACTCTCGTATTCATAAAATTCATAAAATACATTTTACCAATCCTGAAATAGCCTACCGCTAGGAAAGTTTAGACTGGTAGAGTGGATATTCTGGCCTCTGTGAAGGTCAGTATGAAGGCTCTGAAAATATGCAGACGAAAGGGATTTTGGAACTGACCACTAGTTGCTCTGGATGTAAAAAAACAGAAAACTTGAATTTAGGGAAGAATAAGAGACTCTGGAATAGAACAGAAGAGATTTCAAAGCTGGCCAATGGTGCAGCACCTCTTAATTTGCTTTACATTTAACCACCCTCTAAACTACTTCCTGGCTTGCAGGTTTTCTGCTTTTATTTTGTTTTGCTAGTTTCAATCAGAAGATATTTTCCATGGGAACATATTTCTGGCTATAAATAGGAAATCAATGGTAAAGCAGGTTTCATTTTGCTGAACTTATCGATTCTTTAAAATGAAAAACTGCTCATATATACACCTAGCCCAGGCAAAAGGTACTCTGCAAGGGGTCAGGCTTGTTTCTTTCTAAACTGCCTTTCTTGGCCTTTTAAAATCCAACAGGGCTGAAAAGGAAAAGGATCTTCTTTAGCTTCACACAAACTAACAGCCATTTTGATGACAAGAAAGCAGTGTTGCTTCCCAACGTGTCTTTGTTCGAGTGATAGCAGGCCCATTGAAACCTCCTGATGGAGCTCATTGAAAATAATAGGCCCTATTATCTTCCCTGGCAATGCTGCCATGAGAGCTTCAAAAACTGAAATAATGACAGCATATATTGGATGTACAGTAGAAAGGCATTCTGTGATTATGGGCAATTTCTGGCTCTCTTCCACAAACCTGGATGGCTGAGGAGGGGGCAGTGGCTGCCTGTAACGCACACGGAAGGGGCATTTTGTAGCCAGGCCCTTGGGGTGTTTGCATCTTTGGAATTTAAATGCTTTGTCTCAAATAATTTCTGTAAGTAAAATACCTATGTCAGTGTCTCTTCAGAAACCAGCGTTTGGAAGTTTAATTTAGTGCTGAAAATACTGTCATATTTGGTAGCTTGGTGGGTACTACGATGAAAATTACTAGGAAATTCTCACCTGAGAGACAGCAAGTGCTACCATGCAGACCAACCTGGCCCTTGATCGATACAGGAGGTTACTGTGAGATTACAAAGGTTTCTGCTCCATTCCCAGGTCAGCTCTCTGCAACCCAAGATGTGCCCAGCCTGGGCTGATTTTCTACTCACTGAAATGACAAGGGGGATAAACCTGAAAGGAAGCGAAAATCAGCCCCCAGAAAAGCACACCAAGCCAGGAACAGGCCTATTAGGCTGTGAGAAATTACCAGAAGAAAACTCCCCTGAGGGCCCAAGACAGCTGAGCAGGAAGGAGCTCCCTCAGGAGAAGCACCTCTATTTCATTAAAGGTGGAAGAGGGGATACTGTATTTGCTTTTGGGGAACCTTTGTTTTTGTCACTTGTTATTATCTCTGTGTTTCCAGAAATGAAATGTCTTAAAACCACTAACCAACATAGAGAGACATTATTTTTTTCATTTGAAACAACTCTAAAGAACACAGTGTGCTGTGTACATCACCCTTGGGGCTTATATTTAATATAAGAACAAGATGGTCTCCAGATTGCCTGATGCCTGACAATAGTTGAGGAGAGCCCCTTGGCGGTAGCAGCATCATCCAGCTATTGTGGCAAAATGAGAAGTGACAAGAAGGAAAAGGATATCTAATAGAAACTGCCCACAGATCTGTCCAGTGGTTGAAGCAGGCCATTACATTCCCCAAGTCCCAGGCAGGTAATATTGAGAAACAGCTGTAGGAGCTTTCTGGGACTTATATTGTTATAAGAAGTAAACTTCATCCAGCCCATCCTTCTTCTGGCATAAGCTATTCTATTCAGTGTGGCATATGAACACTTCCTTCACTGGACTCTGTCCAAGTGGCATTGGTATATTAAGAGATATTATCTCTTAGAAGACATGTTCATGTACATCTCAGCAGCATGTATGAACACACACACACACACACACACACACACACACACCATGCATGTATAGTCTCAGTATACCACACTAAATCTCAGAGTGGCCTGAACAGACAAAAGACAACTCCGTGGCTGTGGTTCTCTGGGCTGCTTGCTGTCTGCAAATCACCATCTTGGGCCAACTTCTAATTCTTTAGCCTGAACATTCGCAAGAAGACTGAAAGCTCCTTAAAGATTTGGGTGTGAGAAGTGATACTCCAAACAGTGGTGCCTGAGCATGCTGACCCTGAGAAACAGTCTCTAGACTAAGGACTTTCTAACCTACTTCCCCCACCCCTCTGCCTCTTGTGCTTCTTTATCTTTGGTCTTTGTTCTCTTCCAAAGCACAGAAAGAGAATTTCTCTGCAGTTCCTTAAGCTGACTAAAAGAAGTTTCCCTCACAGAAGGGATGAAATTGTCTTAAACCCTGGGAATCTCATCAAATAACTAGGAAAGATTACCCACCAGAGAAGAGACTAGCAGTCATCCACCGGCCCAGGTTTGCTTTTCCTTTATTCTTCAGAGGGTAGTTCAGAGGTCATCTGGGAGACTATCTAGCAATGACACAATCTCTTTTCACAGTCAGTCACTTTTCCTGTGTCAAGAACTTTGTTCAGTCCAATTTCCATTCTTTGGACTCATTTGTTTCTCCTGAAAATAATTTACTACACAATTTGCCTCTCCCCTGGGAATAGGGGTACATATGCTTCTGAATCTCATTGTGTTACTGCACACTCAGCTCTCTTTCTTTTCTTGTTTGTGCACATTAACCTGTATGTTTGCTTAATCTGTACATTGTCAGTTCTTGTATGTGAACCTTCAGAGGACAGAAAAAATTTTCTCTCATCCTTACCAGGCCAATGACATTTTATCCCCATTCCTGACATCTGATAGGTGCTTCATAGATGTTTTCCAATGAAACTGTTGCCAAGTATAAAAATGATTACTGCTGAAAGTTAAATGTCAGAAGATTTTAAGGGAAAACTTGTTTTTGTCTATACTTGTAACATCTTTAAAATCTCTTAGAAGTGGAATTGAAGGCCAAAATTTCATTATATTGATTAAATTCCAAATGAAACTTAAACTCTCTTTATTTTGAGCCTGGCAAGGTACTTTATTGTCAAATCATTTCACTATGGTAAGTATTTTCTCCTGAAGTATATATCTCAACAGAACTCTTCTCAGCTACTAGGCTTGCTTTGTCCTCTTAATTTTTGTCATTATTCTGTTTTGTTTTGTTTTTTTCTGGTACCGGGGATCGAACTCAGGTCCTTGCACTTGCGCAGCAGGCAGTGAAACCACTGAGCTAAATCCCTGGCCCCTGTCCTCTTAATTTTTGGAGTGAGAGGGCATCATTTATTTATTTGTTTATTATTTATGGGTTTGTCTATTTTTATGCAGAAATGCTTGTTTGTTTCTTTGTTTCACAAGTTTTGCTGTTTGGTTGAAGAATAATCTAAATGAGATCACTTTTTGTAAAAACAAAATTTAAAACCCAAATTTCAGACTCTCTCCCAGATCTTCTGAATTAGAAACTTTGGGAATCAGGCTCTAAGAAGCAGTTTTTTTAGGGGCTGGGGATTTAGCTCAGTGGTTCTGCTGCCTGCCTCCCAAGCACAATGTCCGGAGTTCGATCCCCTGCAGCAAAAATAAACAAACAAACAAAAAATATCAGTCTTTTTAAACAAACATCCCAAGTGATTCTTGTTCACTCTAATGCATGAGTAAAGCAAGATTCGTGTTCCAAATTCATGGCCTCCTTCGTGTTTGTAGGTGAAACTTCACAATTAGAGATTATAAACAAAATGAGTAAGTACTATATCATCTCAAAAGCAGGGTATTTTCTGTGTGGAGTGTAAGTGCAGTATTACAAGGTTTTCTGATGTTATAGATTTTGTTTTAAAGGGTTGGAGGAAAGGCATGGCACAATGTAGCAGAGAATGTGCTTCCCCTCATGGGATGTGTCCTACTACAGAGTTGGACAATTAAAAGTTGCTGAATGTCCAATGGTATAGTCCGTTCTGCACAAAGTACTAAACTCCTCTCAGAAAAAAGTGCCTAGAGATCTTTAAATGTCTCTTACCTCTTGCTTTTCTAGAGTATTTAACCTTTAGAGTATATCGATTTTAATACCCTTCCCTAGGTATGACATTATTTTCAGCAATGATCATGTAATAATCAATGACATACATTTATTCCTTGATTTATTCTTTATTTTTTAAATGAACAATGAAGAAGAACAAATTTAAATTTGAAACTTACTCAAATTCATTCACTTACTTCATGTGTGCTCTAAAATTTGGACTTTGCAGCAATGTTATTTCACAGGATTTCATTCCTGAACATTTTAAACACATACACAAACTTCAAATATTCATCACAAATGACAAAACTCAACACCTTATATTCTCTTTCTTCATTATTACAACTGTGCAATCATTGTATATGCAATATTTTAACTTAAAAATACATAGAATCAGGGCTCTTGGAGATAAAAACTTGAAGAATATTGAACCATTTCAGACTTCTTTTGAATCCAACTAATTATGTTAAGTCCACATGTTCAAGAGGATACTACATACCTGGAGAATTTCCAAATCAACTTATATGTACGATACAGTATTGTTTAAAGAACTAGAAATAAAATATATCAACTTGAAGGTCATATTATATGGCAATAAAACTCAACAATACTCTCAGCAATTGCTTAGAAATTGGAACAAGAAGAAATCATTTTCCAAAGGGAAATTTTATCCAAAACAATGACTAGAATGGCAGGCATGTGGTGATAATGAGAAAAATAGACTTTTACTTATTTTTTAAAAAAATTTTATTACTAAGTTGTATTATTTTTATTGCAATTTTTTAATTCTCTGTAAGCAATCCAACTTCTCATTAACTGCATGGGCAAGATGGTATTTGTAGATCACATTGCATAGCTGTCACTGGGGAAAGTTTAGTTTCTTTTGATTCATCCTATGTAATTTTATAATTGAAGACCTAGAATTGTCTTTCTCCTCATTGTTAATGAGGAGAACCTTACCATTGATAATGGTAAGGTTCCACTAGGTAGTGCCTCAGGCTGCCCAATTCATTCTCCCATATTGATATGACATAGGTAAATATGGCATTTTCCTTTGTTAGAAATAGTCACCAGTCTTCATGGTTTATTTACTCTCAATGCATGTCTCTATTCCAAGCAATGTAGGATCCCTGCATTTCAAATAACATGACTTTGTAGAGCAATTTCATATTTGGGATTTTGTTTCATCTTCATGTCAAATATTTGAACCTTAAAAAAAAGTTCATACAGATTTTGGATGAGGAAAGTAACTCCAATGAGGTACCAGGTGGCAGAGTTACAGTGAGAGCTTAGGATTTCTGCCTGTAGCTTTTATCTTTGCTCAGATTATCTTCCTCTTAGAATGATCACCCTTACTTTCAGGGCTATGAAATCCTTCGTAAATTTCATTTTATTTTTTCTATCAAACATTCTTCCACGATCTCTACCTCAGTGAAAATGATAACATATGATGTGCATCTAATGTTTTACAGTTCAAAATGTCTCAACTCTTCTTTGAAAAGCAGAAATCTGGTCATAGACTACAATTTGTAGAGCTGCAACTGGGACTAAGGTTCTGATTCCAGTCACACCATCTTTCTACCATACATCGTATTTTTTGAGTTCTGAAACATCTTTTTGCACTTTATCTTCTGACATTGCATTCCATACCTTTGGAATATTGTCTGTTTTTTTCAGTACATACTATTTTATTCTTTTCTTGCCTGTGTGGCCAACTGAATTCTAACATATTGAATTAACAAAGTGATGCCTTATATTCTTCATATGCCTTGATCTTCCTTTAGCACATTTCTAAGCACATAATTTTCAAGAAAGTATTTTTGTGAGTTTCTTGGGCAATTAATTAAATTACTAATAAATTTAAAACCTCTCTTTGCCATTATCAGTCCTTTGGTTCTTTCCACTATTTGATTTCTAGTTTAATTTCTGGTCCTATATATTACAAGGACTTTAATTACCATATCCTTATTGTTCCCCAGAGCCTCTTTTCAAGTGGATACAATATTTTGACCATTTATTTAAATCAGGATTTAAGTCCAGCATCTTTCCAGATTTTGCTGTGTCCTTTGACCTATATTCTCCACTCATGTGTTTGGTTTTTCTCTTAGATGGTATGTTCTGATGTGTCAGTGTGCATCAGCTTTGCTGGCTCTGGACTTCTGACTGCCCCATATTTTCTCATTGTAACACTCAGCCAGGTGAAATGTTAGAAAATGTAAAAATATTGCCTTTGTATGTAACAAAGGATGAATACTTGGAGGATTCTGGTTAGAATATTTACTGGAAATTTCCGTTAGTACCTAATAACAGAGGAAAGATATATTCTTTGATTAGATTAATGCCCTTGAAATCACTTGCATTTGGATTTTTCAAAGTATCTCACATGGCTATGACTATCCACAAGAAAGTAAACAGATAAAATTAAAAGATCAATAAACTGAGAGTTCAAAAACTGTGAACTCCCTATACTTGTGAGGTCATTGAAAGCACAGACTGTCCAGTTATTAATATTCATATTCCTGTTGGCAGATGTTTCTGCTTAATATATGTCCTCAGAAGTCCATCTGAATGAGTGAATGAATAAATAAATTAAAGAATGACATAAAACACAGCTTCAAGCCTATTTCTCCCTTGTATTCTGTATAACACAAAAGAAGTCAGTAACTTTCACCGAGTTAGCTTCTCCATATGTAAATCTGGGATTGCAGGTGATCTGTTGTCTTCACCTTGGGGTGACTGTGAACATAAAATACCACATTCTTGTAAATCCTAGCTGCGTAATAGGTTTGTGACTGGTAGTGTTATACATTTTGTGTGAGTCAGAATATGTTTGGCTGCAAGAAACAAAATTGTGCCAACTGCAGTTTAAACAAGCTGGAGTTCATTTTCCCCACATAATAGAAAGAAATGACCAGAGCTAATTCTGGTGATGGTGAGCACCTGAATGATGTCAAGGCCCATATCTCTTCAGCTCTCTCTTCTTTTCTTTCATGATCACTAATGACTGAGTAGCTCCAGCTGCCACACAGAGCTCTAGTCCCACCCAAAACCTACAGAACAATATTCTCCTCAGGTCTCATTGGACAGAACATTGTCACATGACCACTTTTAGCCTTTCTGAAAGTGACAGAAAGGACTAGCCACAACATCTAAGCCAGTCTCACAAAAGTATCTGGAGATATTGTAAGGAACAGGTTTTTTTTTTCTTTTTTGAGACAAGGTCTTGTGATATAGTTCAAGCTGATGTTGAACTCACTGTGTGTGGCTCAGGCTGGCCTTGAACTCAGGGTAATCTTCCTGACTCAGCCTCCCAAGTGCTGGGATCACAGGTATGTGCTACTAATCCTGGCCTGAAGCAGGGATTTAGAAGGAAAGAAAAATTATGTTGATGTATCTACAGGACTCGTGTGTGTGTGTGTGTGTGTGTGTGTGTGTTTATGCATGTGCATATGTGTGTATGTAGTGAGTGTTAATGATGGTGGGAATTTAACAGTATTTTTTCTTATGTGATTACTAACTGACTGATTTGGAAAAGATCTGCCATTTAGAGAGCTGATATATGAAGTCATTAAAGTAATACATGCTTTCAGAATCAGCATATTTGATGCTGCCCTGTGGAAAATCGCTGCTTTTCTAGCTCTGCAAAGGTGGAGTAATGGCCATAGTATGAAATAGTAAGAGCATTAGCTGACTTCCCAACCTGCCATACTCTTTACTCTAAATTTTGACACTGAGGGAAGGTATTTCATATTATCAGTGCAAAGTGTCTGTTAAATAAGAATCATAAAAATCATAATTACAGTGTGTGGTGCAGCAATACATTCAGTATAAGATTCTTTGTGCTTACATCTTTCCCCTTAACTATGGGATCAACCAGCGTGCCATTGCTGTCGTCTCTGATGACCCACAACTTTGGTTTACATGAGTATGTCTGGCCTGTTTAAACAAGATCTTCATTCCATTATCTACTTCTGCAGTCTTGGTTTCCCTCCTCCCTTACTCCCTTTTAAATTGTGTGCTTACTTTCCATTATAGAAGTGACTCGAATGTCGAGCTCTGCCTCCGCTTATTTATGAAGCCAGTGTTTACTCTGTTGAACCCATCAGTGTTTCCAAAAGAAAAGAGAGGGATATCTGTGACCCAAACAATGACAGGAGGTCACAATTTACAGCCATCAAATTAGCAAATAATTTTATTAATACCAGCCTCAGAAACACAGGAACAAAGTTGCTTTTAAAACTTTTCTGTCACATGGCTAGAGCACAGTTCTATATGAAAAGACAGCTAAGTTTTTTCCCCTCTCTTTCTTTTTCCTGCACACACATAGTATGGCCTGGATTACTTACAGTCCATGAAGATGCTTCAGATTTCTCCTGTCCCATCCAAAAGACTTTTTTTCATTTTAAGATTGCAGCAGATACTGCATATTTTACTGCTGTAAATTTTTCATAACTATAGCCACATAAAAGCCCAAAGTCCTTCAAATTAGCTAGAAAACTCTCTGTAATAATTTATATCTACAATAATAATTATGGCCCATCTTTTTATTAATTAAACACTCCCTGAAGATATTTCATTTTCAATATAGATAGAAGTTTTCATTTTATTAGGCTTATATAGATTAGCTTTTGGATTCATACAGAGGCTATTTTTTTTCTCACCTTAATCAAGTAAAATCACTATTTTCTTGGCTGTTCTTGTAAATTTGATTCTTTACCTTATAGTCCATTTTGGATTAATGTGAGATGAACTATTTGTTCCATATGAACTAGTAAACATTTTTAGTATCCATTACTTGCTCAGATACTTTGTTTTACCGGAATCCAGGAGAGTCAACTGTTATCATTTATACTAAGAGGCCCTTGTAGTTGATTTAAAGGCAAAAACAGCAATCATTTTTTTTTCCTTAAAACACATCTATATTAATTCATTACAGAAAAACAAAAACAAAGCTTTTGTAAATAGGGAGGGGTGGAGGGGTTGAAGGGAGGGTAGGGGAATGGAGAAAAAAATAAAAACCAAGATATATCACATAAAGGTAAAAATTCCCAATGATGAATGTCATCAAACTATATACCTAAAATATACCAATAAATTTAATGAATAAAAAAATTTAAAAATTAAAAAACACATCTAATTAATTGAATGAATAAGGGATTGGAGACTCATATTCTAGAAAGGTGGCTGACTGTCTCCTCAGGCTGCTGTAACAAAATATCATGTAGGTGGTTTACACAACAGAAATTTACTTTCATTCAGTTCTGGAGGGTGGGAGTCTGAGAGTAGAATGGTAGCATTGCCCACTTCTGGTGAAGACTCAGTTCCTGGCTTGAGGAAGCTGTCTTGTCCCTGTGTCCTCACATGATAGACAGAGACAGAGCAAGCTGTCTGATATGTCTTCTTATAAAGGCACTAATTCTGTCTGAGGGCTCCACACTTAGGACCACATCTAAATCTCATTAGTGCTCAAATCCAAATATTGTTTCAGCGAGAGTTAAGGTTTCAGCACATGCATTTGAGAAACATGATTCAGCTTATGGTGCTAACTGAAATAAATAATATGTTAGCTTTCTATTGCTGTGACAAAAATACCTGACTTAAATCATACTTAAGGAGGAAAGATATATTTTGGCTCATGGTTTCAGAAGTTTCAGTCCACAGTTGGCTGACTCCAATGTTTTAGACCTGTGATGAGGCAGAACATCATAGTCAAAAGTATGGTAGAGCAGAGGTATTCATTTCATGTCAACCAGGAAGAAGGTAGAAAGAAAAGACCCACAGAAAGGAAAGAGCCAGGTCCCAAATATAATCCCCAAGGTCATGTCTACATGATTCACTCTCTCCCACTAGACTCCATTTCCTATTTCCACTACCTCCCAATAGTGTTGCCAAAAATTGTGATTTTATCAGTGTATTAATTATGACTTAAAGTGCTCATCGTCCAAGCACTTCAAAAGCTCACACTCTGGCAAAAAAGTCTTCAACACGAAGCTTCAGGAGGGACATTTTAAATAACAACTAAAACAAATAAATATCCTCCAGCAATAAGCATCTGAAAATGTTGATTTTGACAGACAAAAGTATTTAAATCTCAGCTGAATTGTTAAAAAAAAGAAAAGGAAATGATTAGATGCTTAAAAACAATGAAGGAAGTTAAATAGAGAAGGTAAGCAGACACTGAAGTTAACCAGAATGGGAGATTGTTCACTTGACATAATAGATTGGATTTTTACTTCCCTAGACAATAAAAACTATGAGTCTTTGGGTCCTGAACAATGCAAAATGTTGACACTATGATGTAGGCATATATCTAAATACTTGAAATGGAAAAATCTACCCACAATCTCAAAAAAGATAATAGCAAAGCTTGCTGTCTCTGTTAATGCCTAGGTAAAGAACAGTTATTCTTGAGGATCTGAGACACTGACCACAGAGTTCGTCTAATTTGAGGTTCAGATTTCCTGTATCTATAAGCACTGGACTCCTCCCCCTTACAACAGATAAAAATTAAATGTATCCCTTGTGATGGAATCCCTTGGATGAGTAAAATACAGGAAAGCTGTTCTACAAAGATTCTACTACAACCCACATTTTGAAGGATTCTTACTGGGGGAAAATTGAGTTTGTAAAGACAAAACTATCTACTGAGAGTGAAGTCCACAGGAACAAAACACCAAGAATATTAGGGGCCACGGAAAGGAGATAATAAATTCACACACACACACACACACACACACACACAAACAGGGCCTACAGTGATTAAAGACATTAAAGAAGAAAGCCAGGGATATGACATTACAAAATGCTCAAATTATAAGTTGATAAAAATATAGAACATATAGACCTGAAGAATTTTGTTGCTGAAGTTAAAAAAATTTAATTGTTGCTTTAAATAATAGATTAAAGAAAAATGAGAAGATATTTGTAATCTGAAAGATTATGCTTAGGAAATTACCAGAAAGAAGCAATGGAATATAAATACAAAAGTCACAGAAGGAAGTTCAAAATCAGATGGGAAGAGATTATCCCATATTCCACTAAAGAAAAGAAGAATGGTCACATAAAAAATATTTAAAAACAAAAATGTCTAAAAATTTACAGAACTAATAGGTCACTAGAATCTTCAGAATTAAGAAACCTCTCTCTTTCCCTATACTATCTAAAATTCTCGCAACAATGTTTTAACTACATTTGCCCTAAAGGAATAATATAAGGAATCTGTAAAGATTTTTTATAATGAATCTTCAAGAATATCTGTAATCTATAAAGACAACTTTACAGAATCCAAAATATATGCAAAACAAAACTTTTTAAAATGCATAATAAAATCTCTACAACACTTAGTATTAAAATACATTAAATTTTAAATCCACAAACTTTCCACATAATTGGAAAAATGCATTTTATTTCTTTGAAGGAATTTCCACGCATATAGGATAATTCCCAAAGTTCAAAGTTAAGAACTAATAAATTAGTTTAGAGCCAAATCCTTTCAAAGTAAAATTATAAAAAGAAAACTTTGAAAACTATTTACATTCTAAATATCTTTTCAATGTGGGTTTGAGTGTATTTGCTTTTTAATATATTTGCATTGATGTAGGATATAGATCACAAACCAGAGAGTACAGAGTTTGTTTTTAGTTCTTCAGTGATCCCATTATCAACCCAGTGGCCACCTCACAAGAATATGCATTGTGTAAAACAGGGAATATGGGTGGGTTTTGGTCCATAGGACCACTATGTCTTTTCCCCTAATTCCTGCTCTTTCTCCTGTAGCTATTACAAGTATAATGTTTATTGAGTTATTACATGTCAGACATTGTGCCCAGAGTTCCAAATGCCTTAACTCCTTTAATCCTCATGATAGCCCTCAGAAAATAGTCTCAATTATCTTTAGTTCATAGATATGGAAATTGTGGCTTAGAGAGTTATGTAGCTTGCCAAAAATCACACCGATAGAAAGTGCTGAACAGGGCAAGAAAATGAGCCTTTCTGACTTCAATGCCTTGCTCTTACCCATTTGATTATGTTGCCCTCATAGTCTGTACAAAAAGTAAGAATATTATTGCCAGGCCTAATATTTGTCCAATGAATTCAGCTCACTTTCATTATAACTTCTAAAGGGTTGCACAGGAATATCTCATATGACGAAGGCTTGAAATTTTCAGCAATGGCAAGAAGGTAGGATCTTTAGAGGTCCTGACCAGTATTATGGTGATTTTGGAGATTTATTTTTGTCCCTCTCTACCCACTAATTGAAAATATAAACATTTCTTAATGGTAAAACAAAGACAGCCAGATTCTTAGTTTTGAATTGGTGACTGCTTTTTCAGAAATGCCATGTATCAAATTATTTCAAATTTTTTTTTTGGTAACCTATTATTTTGCTGGTGTCCTAAATATAAATTTAGTCTGTGTGATGGTCAATTATACAAATCAACTTGAAGGGTGTTTTTAGATAAGGTTAACATCTAAATCAATGAACTTTGAGTAAAATGATGCCCTGCTCTGATAACGATTGGCTTCCTCCATCCAGCTTATAGCCTGGAGAACAAAGCGCCCAGCCTCCCTGAGCAGTTCTCTCAGACTGCCTTCAGATTTTTCCTGTTCCCTTCGCTGTCATGGGTCTCCAGCTTCCTGCCCCACCATGCAGATTCTGGACTGTCCAGCTTCCATAATCTCATAAGATTGTTATTTTTTGAGATAGGGTTTTGTTCTATAGTTTGGATTGGCCTTCAGCTCACTATGTAGTCCAGGCTGTTCTCGAACTCATAGCAATCCTCCTGCCTCAGCCTCCCAAGTACTGGGATTATAGATGTGGGCCATCATGCCTGACTAGAAAATTCTTTTTAGTAAATACTTTTATATATGTGCCTCTGCTGTTTCTCAGGAGAAACTTGCAATTCTGTCTCACTTTTCTAAAATACCTGCCTTTACCAAAGATCTCAAATCTATAGCTTTTGTTTTCATATATTAATTCCTGAATTCTCAGTTCTCTATTGTCTTGCTTACTTTGCAGAAGATATAACTGAATATTTATAGGTATATGTTGTTAGGGGATTCTATCCTTGTCTGAACATCATAGAGTGTGCACAAATTAAGGTCAATGTCAGTAGATGACATAATCCTATAGGATGACTGTCTTCTGTGTAGTCTGTCATTGACCCAAATGTTAAGGGTAATTTTATTTAGATAAATTTATTTAGATATTTTCCTATTTTTTCTAATGCTTTTTCTAAAAGCACAGTGTACAACTTTTTCTTCAAACTGAAATTTAACTTTGATTTAGGAAACAAGATACTAATACATTTGTGAGCACAAGCTTTGAAGTCAGACCTTTATTCCAATTCCAATTCTCTGTAACCTTGGGCGAATCCCTTGGAAACCCATAATCCTCACTGGTAAATTATGAAGGTCTGAAGAACCACATTGTATTAGAGGATGTTTCACAGAGCTCTTTAAATACAAAAAATTCCATAAATGTTGATTAATTATTACATATTTTCTACTTTTTAGCATATTATAGGCATTTAACTCCTTGAGTTTAAGCTTCTGTAATTGGTGAAGGTGGATTTATAATGGACTAGTAAAAAGGCCCCTCAAAATGTCCCTATCATTCCATATGGAAGAGATTTGAAAACCTGCATATTACTTGAGAGACTCTGCATATGAGCTGGGCATATATACTGCTTTCTATGTATCTGCTGTCCGGTGTGATGGCGGGCTTCAACCAATTTAAGACTCTACAACAACATATTACTCCTTATCCTTTGGGTATTTTCCTTCTTACCTCCATTGCTAAATCATCATAACTAATCTTTTCCCAACTCTATTCAGCCACTCAAGACCATGGTTGGTTAATGCTTGTGTCCTTATTCTCTTTTCTTCTTCCAGAATTGACTGTTCACTGCCTGTTCTACCTAAAAGGTGCCCCTTTCAGTATTTAGTAAGATCCCAGTCCATCCACCTATGGGTTGTCATATAATCTTCAAGGTCATGAGAGATCAATTTCCTACTTTTTGTTTTTGTGTTGTTTTTTTTTTTTAATTTCCTGCTTTTTGTATTTCTCAGATACTCAATTGATTTTAACTAATCCCATGAGATCCTAACTTTCACCAGGAAAACTGAACATGTAATCTGATGTTCCTGTACAATTTCTTCTTTGTGTCCATGCTTTTGTTTCATATAAAAAGAAATTGCATTTAAAACAACAACAACAACAACAAAACCCCACAAAAGCCAAAAATCGAACAAATTTTAATATCAGTCATGGGATTTTCCTCTATCCTCAAGAACATGGAAATTAAATGAGTTTCAATTTTAAACTGTTGAAGGCTCCTGTGCTATTTGAGTGGAGCTTTGAGAGTTGTGACTTATCATGTGTTTGATATAATGTTTATTCTCAGGAACCAGGTTCACAATGGATTCCTGAAGTCTCGCTTTCCTGAGGGTGATTTTTTATGTGGAAGCACTCATCCCATAAACAAGTGAATTAGTTCACATTAGCCATCATCAGTGGCAAAAGTAACAAAACATAAAGAAATCACCTAAAATAATGTTTTTGAACCAGCTGCTAAATTAAGTAATGTATTTGTTTTATTGCACATTTGCATAATAGGGCAAACTAGAAACTCTCTGTAACAGATGTGCTGGTGGCAGGGAGATTTGATTACTGGCTTCTGTTATTAATCATTGCACAAATCTTAAATGATTTGTTTCTACGGTTTGATCAATTTACATCTCAGAACTTACATTTATGAACACAATGTGGAGATAAAGCATCTGTTCACACCTTTGAGAAAGCATCAATATATTTATGAGGATTGAAGTTTTGTTAACCAAGACATGTGAGACTGTGGCCAAAGAGTTGACAACATTTGGAGAGATCCATTGTCCCTCATAAAACTATTTAAAGTATAAAAATCATTTTGCCATTCCCAGAACAATTACGTTCTGATGTCTATTGTTTTGTCTCTTCTATGAAAACAAACAAACATGTGATACTTGAAATTCACATGTTTGAACTATAGACATTTCTATTTCCTACAAATCAGTTCAGAATTTTGAATACTTACAGAGTGCTGTGGTATCACTCTGAACTGCTATATATACTTTTAAGAAATTTTCTTTCCCCTTTTAATTTTACATTTGACATTTCATAATCCTATATCTATGATTTCCATCAGGATTTTGAATAGGTGTAATATATTTTATGATGGCAACCTAACTAAAGAAAAAGTAAAAATAAACATTATATAAATATTCTTTCATTAATTTCCAATTAAGCATGATAAATGCATTGGTTCTACACAAAAAAAGTTTCCCCAATAAGTCAAAACACTAGATAATGTGACTTTTTTTTTTCAATTGTGAATATTGTAGTTATTTGGAGGCAAAGAACCAGTCAGAACCCCAATAGAATGAAATTCCACTTCAGTGTATGGATTCCAGGGGCTTTTTTTGCATTACAAGAATTGTTTATTATCATTACTTGTTATAATGATTTACCATTTGGGTACTAACATTTCTCTTAGTGCTTTACACATTTTCATGAATATAAAACTGATCATTTTAAATGATCATTCTAAATGATCAGTTTGATCTTTTCTAAAATCACAGTAACTAATCAATACAGAAGTGAAAGCATTGGGAATTTAGTTTTTCACACTATTCTCTTTTCCCAATATACCCTCCTATTTCTTCATGGTAGAGGAGAGGTAAAAAGAGGAAAGGGTGCTCAGCTCTGAAATGAAATGCATCATTTTTGAAAACTGGATGAAATTTCATATAAAGCCTTTGTTTTTAATGCCTAGGAAAAAAATTAAAATGTATATATTTTTCTCAGTCAGAGGCAAGACTGTTATGGTTGCAAACCCTGCCTTTTTAGAGTTCATCCTGGGAGCTAATGAAGCGTTGCATATTGGTTTCAAATTCAAAGCATATGTAGTCACTGAGGCATTTTTTCTTTATATAGCAAGATTTCAAAGGGGGCCCCAAATGTGGTTATCTTAGAAAATGTAATCTGGTCAAGTACTAAAGAACTTTTTCCCAAATGATACAAACCTGCCCCTTTGTGTTGCCTACATGAACAAAAACTGGCTGTGAAGTGCATTCACAGCTCTCTGTGAAAAATGTGCAGGAGCTGATGAAAATATATTAAAGGACTGGCATGTCAAGGCCATGAAGGGCATTGGACAAATTTGGATAAATGTGTCCAGGTTTCACAGAATCAGAATCGAAGTGAGTTAGAGGACAATGTAAAAAGATGTTGAAAAGGATAATGTAATCCAGACAACAAACTTAACTGCATTACACATCAAGAGCCATCTCCGAAGTCATTAACGCTGTTGCCGGGGGTGTCTGCCAAAGAGCCAGATGTCATTCTGCCACAACTTGGCATCTCATGGTTGTCATTTATAAGAGGGAATCGAGTGAGGACTGTAATTAGGTGTGTGCTGAATGGAACCCTTCCTTCCTAGTCCACTGGGGGATTTTTCCTAGTTCTAAACATGTACAGAACAAAGCAGGGGAACTGATCTGTCCGTTGGCCTCTCAAGAGCTCATGCATATTTCTCCCTGAAGAACTGCATGGCTTATGGTTTATTTTTCACATATTATACATTTATTGCACTCTTTGTAAATGAAAGACATGTTCCTGGACCCCCAAAAGCATATGCTCCAGTGGAAGATTCAGTTATGGAAACCCATCAATTACAAACAGCCCCTCCCAAGTGCTATGTTAAAGATAGGTGCTTAAAAATGGTGTTCTGGGAGTGGAAGGAGTGGAAGGACTCCCCTTCAGAGATTTGGGAAAAGATTATACAGAGGAGCTATTAAAGGATGAGCAGCATTTGGCAGGTGGGTGCAGAAGTGACAGGCATTTGACCAGGAGAAATCATATACAGACAGATTATGAAACCATGTATGAAGAGGACGGATGCAAGCTAGAAATGGTGAGATTGGCACGTGGTGATAGCCTGAGGCCCACAGCTGTTCTAGGTGAGAGCAGATCAAGTTGGGACACAGATGAAGAAGATACTTATCCAAGCCTTCCTCCCAGGGATTCTGAGGAACAGAGAGTAAGTTAGGTGAGTACAAACTCATTGTATCACCCCTAAAACCTGAACAGTGATAAGAAAGCTTTTCAAATTCAGAGTTATCCAAACAAATTCTTACCACAACCCTATGACATACTTTCTCATATTATTGTCAGTTTTTTTATTTGTTAAGTTTATTGGTAGATTTTAGGTATACTATATGGTGACATTCATCATTGGGATCCATGATACATCCGAGTTCCTATCCACCCCTCCCTGTGTACAAAGATTTTGTTTCTGTTTCTTCCTTTCATCATACTTTCCCTTTCCCTTCTTTCCTTTCCCCTAACCCTCCTACTTCCCTTTCCCCTTCAAAATGTGTAATAGATAATGTGAAATTGGAAGAAAAGGTCCATATTATTGTCATTTTATAAGTGAAGAAAAGGAGACTTAGAGATGATAAGTAGCTGGCCCAAGTTGATCCAACAGCAGGTTAAACAAGGAAACCTAGGAAGCCCCTGGCCTTACTTCCACACATTTCACTCTATCTTCCCAAGGCTCTGTGTACCACATGTGCAAACTGACATTCCATTGGCTGTAAAATATCAACCTCCCAAAGTGAGAGAATGTTGTTAGAAACTTAGCTTGCAAAATCATTCGTTCAATTCTGTGGATTAAATCTAGTAATGATACTTAGAAATAGATTTTTAAAAATTAATTAAAGTAGAAAATTACCTCTCCCATCCCCAATATCTTTATTAAGCACTAGAATCCTCTGGAGGCATTTTCCAGGCTTAAGAGGTTTTGTATAAGCTATTAAAACATATTCAGTAGTACAGTACAGATATTTATGTTAAGAAATGAGATAAAAAATTGCATATACAGTATGACAATTGAATTTTTAAGTGGGTAAATATGACTCAGAAACACATACACAGGGTACTCATTACAGTAAACACTTTCTGAATACTAGCATTAGAAGTGATTTTTAAAAATTTGTACAAGTAAAATTTACAATCAGAAAACACAAAACATCAATAAATGGAGAGGACCTGAAAGAGAACACACTGGAGGTCTGAGAGGCATTTCGAGAGCCAAGGGGCAGCAGACCCTGAGATCACCTGAGAAGGATCACGACCTCCTAGACATCAGCAAAGAATGAGGCACTGACTTGTCCTCAGGACTCAGTCTTAACTAGGAGCACCCCTCAGCTGAATGTGTCCCTCTGTGTTTAAAAACTCCAAGGCTGTCCTGTTAACCCTCAGGGGTTCAATGCCCTTCCAAAATAATCAGACATTCTTCTCTTACCCATGTAGCAGGTACTGACTAATGGGTTTCCACAATAAGGAGATTATCTCACATAAAAGAGTCCAAGAACAGAATAGCTCCTAGAAAGATGTGGACACACTTAAGACCCTGGACTGACTACCCCTTGACAAAGCTCTGCTTGCTTGCCTCAGTGCTAACGCTGAGGGAGCCATCCCTAGCACCATGGGTGCAGGGAGTGGGTCTGCAGGCAGAAGTAGACCCACCTGGTTCCTACAACTTTAAGAGTGACAAAACCTTTTCTAAAGATTCTAACCTCTTCCTTCTCATAATTCATCATGTCCAGATTGTGAAGTGGCCGAGTGGGGAATTCTATGGTTTAAAATCTACTTGCTTTCCTTTTGGATATGTGATCTGGAAGCCCGATTTTGAAGTGCCCAGATAATAGGAACTTACACAGCACACTGAAGATAATCAAAGGGTGACAGACTTCTTGCTGGCTGAGTCTCAAGGCAGCACAGGGTATCCACAGCAAGAGATAGGAAGCAGACACGTATATACATTTTCTGAATTCTTTCCTTCTTAGAAAGCCATCAGAGTACAATTGTGGGAGGTCCTCACTAATGATTTTATCTAATCCTAATCACATGCCATAGACCTCACTTCTAAACACCATAGTCAAATTACATTTTCACCCTTTAACATCTCACAGTAGGGATTAAATTTTAAAATACAAACTCTTGGAGGACACACTCAAATCATAGTTAAACCATACCAACACTTCCTTTTAGAATTCTTTCTGTTCAAATACTCAAATCGTGTTCAAGGAGGGGGCAATGTTCCCCAAGCTATAGAACCCATTTTTCACTGATTTGGAGATATCTAAATATCCAGCCTGCCTGCATCCAGGTATGAAGAGTCACCATCTTGGCTGAATTATGTGCCTTTGATAACAAAGGAGACTAGTTGGTATTTAACAAAGTAAGCACTGTGCCAAGCTAGATCCTTCTGGAGCTGGAGCTCCTGGAATTACCAAGTTGCAGAGTGGCCTGTTTCTGACATAGTAGCAGATAGCTAAGGTCTGGTGGGTCATGTCAGGGTCATCAATATGTGGCTGGTAGAAGCCCAGGATAACAACAACCTTCCTCCAAGACACTGTGAAACAGAATCTAACTAAAGAAGGGTGTGTTTTTCCTGGACAAACCTAATGCTCTTTTAAATCTGACGTTAGAATAGCAGTACTCAGATATTCCTAAATCTCAAAGGATGGCTTTAAGAAAGAGGTATATTAGGTTGAAAAATGGAAGGTTGCCAACATTTCTCCAATTCTGGCACTTAAAACCTTGTTCATACAAGCATTGTTTCTTCTCTGGGTTACTGCCACCTGCCTTCTGCTCCATACCATCCCAATCCATTTTCCACAGAGCAAAAGATATTGTTAAAAAATGTAAACTAGATCATGTGTGGCAAAACTCTTGCTTAAAATCATTTAATGTCTTCCCTTATTAAAATGAAATATAAGCTCCTCCCTGTAGCCCTCAAAGGCTTGTACAACTGGGGCCTGGATAGCTTTCCGGGCTAATCTCACGCAGCCCTTCCCCTTTTCCTCCAGGCTCCAGCCATGACCTTCTGCTCATCCTCACCAACTACAGTCATCCTCACATGGCACAATCACAGAGGGTATCTGCTCACTCTAAAATATTTCCCCTCTTCTGTCCTCCCAATACTGTCTGCATGTTCCTTCTGTCAAGTTCTTACCTGTCAGTTCCTCAAAATGGCCTTCTCTGACCACTATCAATAAAATTAGTCTCCAGTTTATTTCCCTCATAATTTATAATTCTTTTATTTACATGTCCACTTGCATGTTTTCTGAGTTCTATAAAGAAAATGTGAGTTCCTGAGTGGAAGAACCATGTCTACCTCATTCTTTTTGTGTCTTCAATCTCCAACAAGATGAGACATATGATTCACCAAATAAGGTCTATTAAATGAATAAATGTTACCAATGAATCAGAAGAAAAGTAGGAGATAAAATTCCTTTTCTAAACACAACTTGTGACTGTTTTGTTTGAAGTTGTGATAGTCTTTTCTTCCTATTTTTTCTCTTTTTTACTTTATTGTCATTCTTAATGTTAGCTTCCATTTAGTGGGTGCTGTTGTCAATCCTATTCTAGGAATTAGACATAGAAGTGTAAGACATTTTCTTTCCTGACAATCTAGTTAAAGTGTAAATAATCAATGGGAAAAAGGAGTGGTCACAGAAGATTGGAGCTTTGAGGAGATCTTTATGAAAGATGTTCTTGGGTCTGCCATCAGTACTGAAGGAGGAATTTGGAATTAGAGTAAAAGACACTTAAGGCAAGGAAAATGGGAAGATTGGGAAGAAACCAGAACATGGAATAATAGTATTTGATTTGATTTGCCAGCAAATGAAATACCTGGTCATTTACTGGCAGAGACCCTTGCAGTCAGGTTCCAGTACCCACCTGCCCGGGGTGCAATGCAGGCCTGAGGAGAAGAATACACTAATAGACAGAACTAAGAAAGAGAAAGTGGGGTGCCAGGACGACCAATGCCGGTGCAACTGACAAAGGCCCTGGCCAGTCCCAGGCAATGAGTTTTATTGGCAATAATTGGGGTAAAGGCGACCTGTGGTTTCTATGGAAATTATCATAAACATGGCCCATAAAGGGCAAGACAAAGCATTCTCAAATTAGGAACAGAATAGACAAAATATATGGCTGTGATTAGAACATCGTCCTTCTATTCTGAAGGTTTAGTTGTGGGAACGGAATTTGGGTACAAGTTACTCTGACCTGGGCACTTAGGCTTCAGCCGGACTCACTTCTATAAAAAAGCCAATTGCAGGGTGAACTCTTTCCAGCCTGCTTTGGACAAAATCAGTATTACAGTCCTCTGCAATTTACTTCATATTTGAACTGACAGTAAAGATCTAGACAATTCTTTTTCAATATATAGCTTCTACCTTTTATAGCTCCATTAATTACATCCTACTTTGTAAATATCTTCATTTGATGCTTTGAACCATAATGTAATTTTTGTTTTTCATGGGGAACATAAATCTGCTTCACATTCAAAGGAGATTGTAAACATAAATAAGCAAGAATCTTCTCCCATCCACCTCTGTGTCAATAGAATTTCAGATTATCCAACTTAGAAATGGCTCTGGCCACCCCTTACCTAAGAATGATGTCTCTGGAATATCCAATAAACGCAATCTAGTCTCTCAGATGGACTCTCATGAGGCAGTTTGTTTCAATATCAAATAGTTTTTGTGGTAGCAAGTTTTTAAATTTCTCTCCTTCTCAACTTTCACAAATCCTAGTTGAGTCCTCTAGAATTACACTGAACAAAAATTAATCCTCTCTGTGAGCTAGTTCTTTGCATATTTGAAGATAGAATTGTTTTTTTTTCTTTTGTCTGTTATTCTTTAGGTTAAACATACCTAATTTTACTAGCTATTTCTTACAATTATTAACACTCATATTCAAATACATCTAATTTGTAAAACAACTGAATAAACTTTTGAGTTTCATGGCAGCATGGATCCTGCTTGTTTCATTCATGCTATTTTTATCACACTTTTAATTATGACTAATATATAATAGGCAATAGAGCTTTTGTCAAATAAGTAAATGAAGGATTTATAGTACAAATTCTAGCCAGTGTAATAAAGCAGGAAAAAGACATAGCAGGCATTCAATTGCAAAGAAAGACGTGACACACTTTATTCACAGACATTATGACCTATATAGAAAATATACAGAATGCCTAAAAAAATAGTAGAATTAGTAAGTTTAGTGATTCTGCAAATTCTATGATTGACTATACAAAATCCAATTTTCTTATTTTATACTAACAAACAACAGTCAGATAAAATTAAAAATCCTATTCCTAACAATATCCAAAGATGTAAGAAATTTAGGGAAAAATTTAACAAAAGAGACACAAAATCTATAAACTAAAAATGATGAAAATTGCCTGGAGAAATTGAAGAAAACTGAAATGAAAAGATAACTATTTTTCATGGGTTAGATGACTCAATATTACTAAGATTTTCATTTGCCTTATGTTAACATGTAGGTGTAATGCTATCATGATCAAATTTTTAGAAGACCTTTTCTTTAGAGGAAACTGATGAAATCACTGTAAAAGTCCTCTGGAAATACTGAAGAGATAGAGTATCCCAAACAATTTTGAATATAATAAGGTTGTTAGGGAAGCCATACTAGAACTCAAAACTTATATTAACAAAAGAAAACAAAACAACATTTCATCATCAAGACAACAGGACAGTGGCTAAAATAGAAACGCATAGATCAAAAGAAAAGAATGGAAATTTCAGTCTACTTACATGAACAGAAACAAAGGAAAATTCAATGTAATAGAGTTAATCTTTTTAACAAACTGTGAAATTTATTTTTAAAAGGGCTGTTCCAAGTGGAGTCTATATCTAAATATAAAACCTAAAACAGAAAACTAGAACATATGAGAAAAAAATACTTTGTGACCCCAAGATAACATAATTTTAGTAGTTAAACAGCAAAGACAAAAATTCATTTAAAAAAACTGTTGATAAATTGAACATCATCAAAATTAACAATCCTACTCTTTGAAAGACATTGTTAAGAAAATGAAAAGTAAGACAGAGCTTGATGGAAAGAATTTACAAATCACCTATCCAGTAAAGGATGGTATTTCCTACAAACCCTTAAAATCCAATAAGAAATCAAACTACCCAGTAAAAAATAGACCAAAAATTTGAATTGACATTTCACCAGATAAGACACAATAATAGGCAAGCACACGCAAAAAGACTCTCAATGATATTAGTCACTAGAAAAATACAAAAATGAGAATGAGATAACTGAACAAGCCAATTCAAATAGCTAATATCGAGGACTGGTCATAACACATGTTGGTGGGAATGTGGAGGAATTGGAATTCTCAGCACTAATGATGAAAGCCACTTCAAAATCACAATTCCACAGTTTCTTAAACATGTGCCTACTTTATTAACCAAGAGAAATGAAAGCATAGCATTATAAAAATATTAAGTTTTACACATGAATGTTCATAATGAATTTATCTACAGTGGTCCCAAAGTGGAAACAACCCAAAATTTCATTAATTCATAAATTAGTAAATATTCCATTATCCATACAATTATAAAATATGAATAAATTATTACTATGCAAAACAATATGAATGAATCTCATTTATAGTGAGCAGAAAAAGGAAACAGAAGAAAAAGTACATACAATAAATGTTTACTTTTACAAAATTTAAAAGGTGCAAACTTATCAATAGTTTTGGAAAATGATGACTATTTGCCTGGAACAAAGAGAGCAAAGACCAGGAGAGGCAAAAGGAAAGGTTTAATGAAAGCTGTTGGTGATGTAATATGCCCATTTCCCTGATTGTGGTGATAGACTCATTAGTGTATAATATGTGAAGACTTATACAAATTTGTGTTAAATGTGTGTAATTTATTGCATCACAATTATACCTCAATAAAACTCCTATTGCAAAGCGACATAGGCTTGATGTCAGTCAAGTCTCTTTTTGTCTCATCTGACTATTGTGCTGAGTATCTTCGGAGAAATTAAATAATGTTTTATTTTATTTTTAAATGGATGTTAGAATCCCTTCAAACATCGTGAGCCTGATATAAATGGATGTAACAAAGTGTCTCAGATGGGTAAATTATAGTACTCCTATGCTGGTGAAATTGTGTAGGCTTTATTTTCCTCATTTGTAACAACTAATTTGCAAAGGAACATGAGTATTTCTGTGATGCAGATTGGGTTGGAGAAGAAACACAATCCCTGGCTTCTACTGCATTTCTGTCACATTTACATATGTCAGATGGACAAGCATGGCAGAAAAGATTGCTGGAAAGATAATGAGAAATCAGCCCTGAATCTATGACTTCCAAAAAGGGAAGGAAAACTGTAGGTCAGTGGTGGTGAACCTACGGCATGTGTGCCAAAGGCGACTGTTACCATCAAAAGCTCTAAAAGGTTCACCATTACTGGTGTAGATGGTAGTCCACAGAGGTATTCTATTTGGCTAAAGCAATAGAAAGGATAGCATAGCCCATACTAATCCAGCAATCCTGAAGACAGGTGTGCACTCTGCAGATACAATGGGCTGCCTCACTACATTCTGTATGCTTTCACGAACAAGCAGCTCTATCACAGCATATTCCCCACGGAATACAGCAGAAGGAGCTATCTGCCTCTCTTCTCCCAAAAGTGACACTAACAATCCAATCTTCAGGGCTGGGTGCAGCAGTCATGTTTCATAATGTTAGCTGTGGTGGGTTTCCATCCCTAATGGTAGCAAGGAATGCCAGTACTGATTTGCAGATAAGGTCAGCATCCTTGGGGATTTCTCAAAATAATTAAGGTGTGAATTTTCCCCAGGCAAGTGTATGATATTTTGCAATAAAAGGACCTAGTATTAACTTTAGCAGAACTACACTGTACTTGTTGCAGGTAAAGCTGAGAAACTGACGTTGCAAATAAGGTAAAAGAAAATTACGCTTAGAACTTTTTTCCATAGCATCTAATTAGAGAAATATCCTGTTTCCAAACCTAATAGAAACTTTTCTCATCTCAACCTAGCACCGTTAAACAGTTTGCTACCATGGTCTTGAAATATTTTTCTTCTAACACTGACACTCCATGATCCAATTTTTTTCTTCCTTTTCATCCATGTTTTCCAAATAGTGCTCCCCAGCCCGAACTTCTCTCCTAAGCATCATATTCTATGCTCTACCTAATATTTCTACTTGAATATCTCAAGATATCCCATATTTAATTTATTATTTTTCTTCTTACCTTCTTTTTCTTTTATTCTTCACCATTCTTGTAGTATCCCAAGTAGAAGTAAGCTAGAGAATTTTAAATAATTATAGATTTCTTTAGTCCATCTGTCTAGAAACTCTGTAAAATGAAAATAAAATCTAAGCTCATTGCCCTTGAGTTATTCCCAGGGAAACCATTCTGGTTCTCATAGCTCCTTCCACAGCCTCCTTAAAAACTTCAAGATGACCAATTTAAGAATCAAATCTAGTAAAATTTCTGGGAATTATTGTAAAGTGTTCTGATTTATGCAAGTAAATAACTTCTCACTTCTATTTTCTTGGGTTTTTAAAAATTTACTTACCTCCATTGAAACACTTAGGGTTTTTATTTATTTGCATCATTTCCTAAAATACTAACTGTGTGATGTCACTTATATCACATTTTGAACCATTTTTGAGCTCCTGAGATATTTTGCTTTATCTCTTTTTCTGCATTTGTACCTTTGATAAACCTGGCTATCTGGGACTACAATTTTGTCTCCAGAGGTAGCATTACCTTCCATCAGTGTGGCCACTGGGGAATGAGCCAGGATAAATGGAATTAAACCAAAACAGTAAGAGGTTCAGGTTAAATATTAAGAAAAACATGTCAGGAAAAGATCACTTAAACCCAGAAGAGTTTTCCTTCAGAATGCAGAAAATCTTCATTGCAACTTTTTTTTTAGCATATATAGTTAGACTAAAGCTCTACAAGGGTCATCGTATCATAGTACATAATCCAGAGTTTTCCTCCTACTTTAATTATGAAGGTTTAAGAGTAGAAATACATACTACTACTTGAGCATGAGATTTAACATTCATGGAAAGAAGAATTCCATGACCTCCCTACCCACAAAATCTCTTCTATTCTAAAGTATCGACCTTGGGTCTAGAGAAAAGGGATGAGGTACCAAAATTATCACTAATGAAAATGATATCTATTTTGAATTTTAGATTACACATTTAGAAAGGATTGGTTTAAAGCTATTAGTCCATGACTATTTTATGACTCCTATTGGCGTCATCTGTATGTACTTAGCACTTAGTTTCTGTTGATAATGATGTTAAATAGAGTTAGTTTTCTTTTTTTTTCTTTTTTTTAGAGTTTGTTTTCTAATAAGTATGACAATGAAATCAAATCTCCTTTCCCCAAAGGCTAAGGAATGATGCCTTCCTCCAGTACAATGATAATTTCTATCAGTTAAGGGATTTACAATCCAGAAATGAAACCTATCTGAAGGGAGACAGAGCTGTATGGTATTTGTGGTGGGCCAACAGAATTTACTTTATCCTTCATCCCCAGTGACTTCTGCTCTCATTTTCAAAGATCCTGTGGAAGCCAGATCAATCAACTGCATTTTGAATTGTGTGTATATGTTTCTGAATTCATCAATTCTTAATTTGGGACCCGTTCTATTGCAACATGTCACCATTGTTGAAAGCTAATCACATTAGTTTTAGAATAATGACTATATCACTCTGACATAAAAAAATTAACATATTTAATCAAATAACAGTAGAGAAATTCCCCAGCCTTTCCTGATGCTACCTGTGGATTTGAAATGAAATTCACTGGGAGAAGTGATAGGAAGAGAACAGAATTCTTCTTCATAATTTTTAGGTGTTGAATACCTCCGAAGTAAAGGTTATACACTGGTTGCCTGTGGGCAGGATTGAGTCTGCAGGTATATTTGACTTGTTCGACATAATGCTGTCAAGAAATTTTATAGAGAACTTTGGTTCTATGAGTAATAACTCCTGAGATTGAATTGCCCATCAAAACATTCTGACAATCTCTCTTTAACAACTGAGGCTGTATTGTCAATATGGATTTTTACAGAACGAAGAATTACAAAATAACCACAGATTTTGAGCTAGTTACTGGCAGTCTTCTATCACCAGTTATAGTTTCTCTCCTTTGCATTTCGTAATGTACTTCTATCAGTGGTTTGTTTGTTTGTTTGTTTGTTTGTTTTGGTACTGGAGATCGAACTCGGGACCTTGCGCTTTCCAGGCAGGCAGCAGAATCACTGAGCTGAATCCCCAGCCCCTATCAGTGTTTCATTTTGTTTTTTTCAAAATGCTTGATCTCTTGCATGTTAGAACTTAGTCCATCCCTTCAAATCAGCTGATGGTCTTTCATTCTTTCTTTTGTAAGAATAATGATGGTATGTTTTGTGAATTTACTCAGCTTTCTTCTCCATTGCATCATCTCATTGTCTTACCCTCTTTTTCACTGACCATTTCTGCTCTAAACCCATGCTTAGAATTCTTCTGTCAGTCTCATTTTCATAGTGGCTATTATCACACCCTCTTCTTTAATTAATCAAAAAGATGTTGAACACCTTTCTGTATGTATAAGCTTTGTCAATTACAAACTTCCAGGGCTGGGGATTTAGCTCAGTGGTTCTGCTGCCTGCCCCGAAAGCACAAGGACCCAAGTTCAATCCCCAGTACCAAAAAACAACAAACAAAAAATCAATTACAAACTTCTGTACATTTATGACTAACTTCCATACATTTATGACTAAGTCAGAATGAAGGTCTTACTGACAATAGAGAAGATTCTTAAAGCCTTTAATTTATTCTATAATGAGAAAGCATTTATAAATAAGAAAATTCAAGTGCCTATCATAATATAGAAGAAGAGATAATTTTGCCCATAGTGTGCAGGATGTAAGGAGTTAGATTTAGGTGACAAGACACCATTGAAGAATATCTAACATGAGATTAGTTTAATAAACCCAGAAATGAATTTACTAATAAAATTAAATTTAGGATCCTGCATTTGCATTGGCCCCTTCCAGTGTTATGATCACATGTTTTTGAACTAGTTACAAAAGCTATGCTTTTCAACTATTGCTACTTAAGATAATTTTCTCTTTTTCCTCTAACATCTCTTCTAACATCATTTCCCCTGGCTCAGATGACCCAGGAGAGACTTTGGGTGTTTGGGATATGACTAGAGGAAATCTGGCTGGGAAACAGTTTGGGTTAGGGAAGTGCATTCTGTGGTTTGCAGTCACATACCTGTGTCATTAGTAGCTAGGCATTACAAAGTAGGCCTGAGTTTCAATAATACTCCTCTCACATACTGTGTCAGCTTGCCCAGGGATGGCGAACGAAGGTCCTAACCTAGAGTCACACCTCCTTTAAATGTTTCCTATGGTATCTGTTACTATAAGAATGGAGGAAGGGCAAGATTTAAAATGTGCAAAAGCTGTAGTTAAACTGTGAAAAGTTTTTCCAGACATTTGATGCATCAAATTATAAACAAAGGAAGATTTGTTCTCATTGATGAGTTCAAAACAAATGCTCCTCCCAGATATACAGATATATATATTCTCTCTCCCTCTCCCTCTCTCCCTCTCCCCGACTCCTCAAGGTTCCTAAAACTGGACATGATCTTATCAGACATAAAATGCGTAATTTAAATAGACTTTTCTAAACCATCAAATAAAACACTTTCATCTATGCTACAAGAAAGATCAACTTTGTATTTTCATTACTGAAAATAAGATGACAAAATGGTTGTCATGTAAACAGATTATGTAGGCAGAAAAATGTCATGAAAAATCATTGAGTTGTACGAGAGGACTAATTAATAAAAATGTTATTTTTATAATTTGGGAAATGTGATATTAGCACTTAAAATATATATTATACTTTTGTAATATTTAAATTTGAATGCATATATCATCAAAGGTCCCACTCAATGTAAACAAACTCTAGTTGGAATACATTAAGGACAGTTTCTAAAGGGATGCTTTTCAAGTATGGGAAGTGTATTGGTAAACCATAAGATGTAAATGTAAGAAATCCACATAAGTGAGTGGGCATCACATCTATTATTTATCTATTACCAGGCCAGGCCTGGATTAGTAGAAGAGACAGCAGTGAATTAAAGTCCAGAAGGAGGGAATTTTGTGTAAAAAAAATTTCCCTGGGAGAGTAGCTGTGTTCTCAAAGCAAACAAGATAACCCAATCAGGGTGGAGTTGGGGGGATACATGTTCAGATACTTGCTCTCTTCTCTCTCTCGAGTCTCCTGCCATTGTGTTCAATTGCCATAAGCCTACTACAACATAGGCAAGCTCATGCAGTTGGTCCAATTATGTCACAACAAGAGACAGTCAGAAAGATAGAAAAGCACATAAAGCAGGTCTGAGCAGGCAGGCAAGAAATATCTGGCTACATCTGTCATAAATGTATACATATCTGTGTATACATATATAAGTATATGTGGTTATATTACACTATATAGATATATGTATATGATATGTATGTAGAAAGTATGGTTACATTTGAAAAGGAAATCATAGATTCCTTAATTTTTTTTTTTTTTTGAACTGGGGATTAAATTCAGGACCTTGCGCTTGGGGGACGAAACCACTGAGCTAAATCCCCGGGCTTGCTTCCTTAATTTTTTATAATGTTTGATTCACTCAGTAATAGATAATGAACTATAAACTCTTTTTCAGGTCATGATCGTTTATCTTCTTAATTTTCTTTAATTTTCTTAATTTTTATAGGCTTATATAGTTCTATGTTCTACAGTGAGTACATTGGCACTTGTTTAGGTTACTTAACATCTTTCACTACTATATAAAGACCTATAATAAAAATCTTTGTAGATGGCTTTTTAGATGATTAATGGTACATATTCATTAAAATATATTCATAGAATATGTAATTGGAAGATCCAAAGTAGCCCATATATATCAAGATTTTATCACCAAAATACTCTCCAGAGAGATTGAACTTGTTTACTTTAAATCATCCACACAGTAGTGCTTATTTTCTCCATATTCTCAGCAAATTACACTACAGAATAGCTTTGAAGACCAGGCTGAGGTTACTTTCCTACCATTTCTCACCACCAAATGTTGGTAATCTGAAACTCTTTTCTTGGCAATGAGTAATGACTTCTCAATTTTGAATCCCAAAAGCTATTTATCATTCTTATCATTGACCTTACAATATTTGATATTATTGACCTGGAGCTCCTATTTGAAAAATCTGCCTTCTTTTTTGTACTATGATACATTCAATGCTAATCTGAATTCTTGTTTTCTGTTTTCTCTGTTTTCCTTTTTGTTTGTCCTCCTGCTTTCTGTACAACATAGCCAAGTACTCGGACTCCAAACTCTGTCTAGTCTTTGCACGTTCTCACAAAATCCAGTTAGCCTGCCATGCCTCTCACCTTTGCCTCTTCTTTTCTCTACCCAGGATCCCACTCTCATTTAAATCCTTGTTATTCTGACTTGGACCATCAACAGCCTTGTAAATGGTCCTCTTGCATCTAAATCTCTGTTCTTAAAACATTATTTTGCATTGGGCACTCTCTTGAACTACAACCTCCAAAATCCTCTATTCCAATTACCTGTCAAATGAGATACAATCAGCATTGGTATCCCTCTTCCACTGCTCCCAAACATATAGCCCACATTTTCTTTTCTTTCTCACCTACCTATAATTCTTTTCCTCATCTCTGCTCTTCAAAATTCTACCCTTTCAATGAGTTCTGACTCAAAATACCTCCTGTAAGAATCACTATAATCACCTCCATTAGAAGTGACATCTGTCACTCAGGATCTGTAATTTAGACTTTTTTTCCCCTTTTAATATTGTAGCCAATATGTGAGGCTTGAACCTCTCCTAGATTATAAAGTGATTAAGAGCAGATTCAGGTATTGTTCACCTTCCTCCAAACACCCAGCAGAGTTTTATTGCCAGTAAATACTTAATAAATATTAATCAAGTGGATGAGCCAGCCTAAGAACAAGTCTGCTGAACCTCTGGGTTTAAGAAAAATCAGGAAAATCTTAGGAATGATCTACTCTCCAGAGCTCATCTTTAATTTAAGTCTCATGAAATATTCAATTTTAAATGTGACAAAATAATTTTATTTCATAGATTAAACAATGAATATGTTGAATATAGCCTTCTTGGATGCCCCAGAATTCTGAAAACTGCAACAGGATTTGTGTCTCATTTCAAAAAATCTAAAAATTTACTCATTTTCACGCCACTGAACAATTACAAACTTGTCTTTGATGGTTTCTCTGGTTCACCAAGGACAGGTAGTTAATATCTCTGTTTCCATCACCACCTCGCTGGTTTTGGCTACAAGGAACAAACTTTGTTCTTCCTTTTCCCACAGGAGAGTTTTATATGGGGCAAGTTTTAAAAAATACATTGTGAAAGCATTTATCAGCTGTAGGAGGATGAACAGGAAAAACAAGGAAAACTTTCTGTCTACTATGAACAACATTAAATGTCATTTTGCCAAGTAGTTAACAAAAGAAGACATTTAGTATGGTGGCATAGAAGGCAAACAGAATTTCTGTTCTACTTAATTCTGTGCGTGATTTTTTTCCTTTGCTCTGTGCATGCCTTTCCTTTTCTATGTAACTTAATGCTATTCATTTCACTTGTTCGTGTCAATGGTGGTAAACTTATGGCACGGTGGCACAGAGGGCTGTTTGTATCATTGAAAACTCAAAAAGATTCACCGTCACTGGTGTATATAATACAGTGTTTCACCTCCCACCTCCACTTCTTCCCTCCGAGGCTAGAAGCATCTCTATTGCTAATGCTCTGAGATCTTCTCAACCTGGCCCAGTTCTGACACAATGAGGTAAGCTCTATGCAATTTGTACAGCACCTTTCCCAAGGATGCAGAAGTTGCACAATCCCACAATGAACAATAAGGCAGTAGGAGGCGGCACCAATAGGCAACATCTAACATGTTCTAGAAAATCAAAGTTTAGCAGCAAAGCTCTTTAGAGCAAGAGAGGCTTTAAAGAGCGTTCTCCCAGGTAATGTAAACAGCTGCTCTCTCACTGCCCTCACAAGGGCATGCCACAGAGTCAAAGGAGCAACCCTTCCAGCCCCAGGAGAAAGGACTGAGCTGCAAAGGGGACCAAAACCATTTATTTTCATGTCTTAATGAAAATACTGGGTAGTTTGTAAATCACACATGCTCTGATCACATTCCTTTTAAGAATACACAGTATATTTTCTCATTCTGGGCACAGCCAATTTATTCACATAGGGGGGACATCTGGTCAGCCTCCCTGCACAGGGATTCTTAGATGAACGTGACTGCTCAGCTTTTTCCTAAATTAGGACCCGAAGAGAAAGTGTGACTAGAGATGGGTTTTGTGGAGATGCAGGGATTATCACGTGGAAAATTTGGCCTGTGTTCTACAAGGACTATGCAGGTGAGAAATGACATTCATGTCTGGCCGGTTTTAATTTCTGAACACAGTTTACAATCTCCAGTTCAACCACATGTTGACCCTCAATTAAACCATGCCATGTAAGGCCCCAGGAGCATGAAAACAGAAAAATCTCATTTTCCACAGTACCGTCATGAGCAGAACAGAGTGGTAATTTTGTATTTGGTCTTGTTTGTTTGCCTGCATTTTAATGTATTTTCTAACATGATCACCTGATGCAGGACCAAACCCACATTGTTCTTCCTGATAAGCATGCAAGAAAAAAAAAGTTCCTCTAAACTATCTTTGCAAAAGGATTTATCTCCTAAGTTTGCAGAGTTTCTGAGTGGGTGGAATAGGTTATGCTCTGCATTTCAAGAAACAGAATGAAATGCCACCAACAGCACAGAATTTAAATAGTGGAGCTCAGAGTAAATGAAATTTCAAAGAAAATGTAAGATTTGTCCCATACCTGAGATGTGTGTTGTTATGACTATTAATTGTATTCTCAAGTCATTGTTTTAAAATGTCCATCAGCACAATGCATATTTACTTAGTACCTATGATGGATTTTATTTGGTAAATGACTAGGGGTAGCAGGCAGTGTTAGCTTTGTACATGAGACCAAAAAGGGCTTTTTAAAAATTTAACATGCCTTCTCTACTGAGAAAACTTGTAACTGAAGGTTTATTTCCTGAGGAAGCTTATGTGGTACAGGGATTAAGAGTATAGCTCTGTATAAAACAGGTGTGGTTCAAATCTAGGCTGCATCTCTGGGACAGATTACTAAGCCCCTTCATGTTTTTTAATCTCTATCTATTTGAAATAGGATCATAATAATGTTATAGGATTAGTGTGAGAAGTCAGTCAGTCACTTTAAGTGCTAAGCACTGTGCCTTAGATTAAAACTGTGTGTGTGTGTGTGTGTGTGTGTGTGTGTGTATATATATATGTATTTTTATTATCACAGTGTTTCAGATTAGCATGATTTGGTGCCTGATAACTGCCGGTAATATGCCAGATCCTGACTTTGAGAACCCCTTACCTAGGAACAACACATTGTCTTTGGGTCTTGTCACTAAAGAAGATTTTACAATTGGAGTTCTTTCAACCCTCCCATTAGTTTATTTATAGACTGATTTTCCTTTATTTCCTCTCCTGCATGCAGCTTACTCTAACCAGGGGTTATTGTTTCCTCTGTAGGATCTATAACTATTGCCTGGTTGGCCTCTAATTGTCCTCTAATGCTTGAAACTTGTACTACTATTTATGTTTTACTTTTCAAAAAAAATTTAAGCTCTTTGGGAGTGGGCATTATATATGCACAATGCACTCTACAGTTTATTGGGTAGATTTTCTCTTAGCTTATAAGGGGATAGGAATGAGCTCTTAGAAAAAATAATTCTATTGCTACAAGTACCTACCTGAGCTTAAAGAAAAATTTAAAAACCTTCTGTGCCTTCCACACAGGTAGCCCTGATTCAGTACTGTTAAGGCCTCAGCCACCCTGAAGAGATTATTAAGATAATAGACTACATAGGTGAGGAGAGGAGATTAGAAATGTATATTTCAGATCTTCATAATTGTACTTTAAGCCTCTTCACGAAAGATGTGTATGTCAGTGTATGGAAAGAGAATTAGGCTCATGCTATTAATTTGAAAATTGTAGGAAAAGACACTATGAGCTGACACAAAATTCTATCTATCTATATCTATCTATCCAATATCTACCTCTCTGTCAGTACCTCCTCTTGGAATCCATGCAAGAACACAGGAAATCCGGGTGCTTGTTCCTCTTCTACACTATTTTGATCAAATTAATGAGAAACACAACAAGGGTTCTAATTAATACAGCATGTGAAGTTGTTCTCTGCAGTTGACACATAGCCTTCTGCACCTGTACATGACTGGCAGATCTCACTTACACTACCATGCTACTGGACAATGATTGGGAAACAACCACACCCTTGCCAGAGTTGAGGAGTGTATTTCCAATGTGTTTTCCACTGTTTTCTTCAATGATTTTTCAAATGAATATTATCAATGTCCTTCTGTTCTTTAGAATGTTTATGTTGGGTTTCAAGACTTCAAAGCTAATGGTAAAATATGCACTATGCAGCACTGCTTTGTCGAGAGATTTGACTCACTATTTGTCCTCCTCTGCTGGACAGACTGTAGGGTTAAATGGCTGAGGTTTTTGAAACAAAAGATTTATATTCCATTTTCTTTGTACTATCCATCCACGCCTCCTGTAAGAGGAGCCGGTTGGAAAGCTCTGCATCTGGGTTGTCATTTCTCTTATACAGTATATATTAGAGTCCAAATGACCTCTACACCATCAAGGTTCCACAAACCTTAAATTTAAGCTACCTGCTCCACCAAAGTGCCTAAAACAATAACTTTTTTATGTTGCAACAAACATTACATTTAATGAGTACAGTGCTCATGTAATGATACAGTGAATCAGTGTGAAGCCTCAAATAATGATTTCTGTTGGCACTATAAAAGGAATGTAATTTTTCTTGTTGAAATACCATTTTTCAGTTACTGCATGAGTGATGTGGTAATTATCCCCTACACCTGGGATTTAAATCCAATCCTACAAGCCCATTTTCTGTTTGCAAGCTGTCAGGCTGATGCATAGGCTTTGTTCTTATCTGGCAGTAGGCAAGGAATCGGTAATTCAGAAACAACAAAGCCACTGATGGGTCATCATGTAATCTGCACTGAAAATTGCAATCTGTAATGAGATTGGAAACACAGATGAGGTGACTAAAATTGATTACCTACCATATCTGAAAATTTCAATTTTATTGCACAACTATGATCAAACTAGTCCATAAGTTTGGGGATTAGTTGAGAAAGAATAAAGATTACTTTTAAATTACGTGAATGCAGATAAGTTATTTAAATGTAAATTATTTGCTTTATAGCAGTATGGTTGGTCTGCAGGGTAACTCATATGGTCACATATTTTAAGCTCCCTGATGGCATCATTTCTGCCTGGGAGTTCCAATTAGAGATGACATATACACTTTCAACTCCTAAAGGTAGTACAGAAAAGCAAACCATGAATGAAACTCAAACCAATCCACAGGCCATTAAAATTCACTTTTCATATGCTTTTTATGGAAAAAAGCAATCATCTAGAAGTCTTGGAAGCTTTAAGAACAAGCAGCAAACTGTACTTGAAGCATTTTAAAACATCTCCTCCATCCCCCAATCCCACATATTCTCACCCAAATAATAATGCTTTGTTGGTTTGATTCAGGAGTCAGGATATTAGGCTCACAAGTACCTGCTTCCTGTGGAAACCATGGACTATACCCCATATAATCTTAGAACTATGGGAGACATTGGTGATGGGTTGGCCAATTTCCCAGGTACTAACACATTACTTCACTTTTCATCAGGGATACATAATGATAACTGACCAGTGGAAACTTTTTAGCCAATATTAATATTGAAACAAAAGATATATGTAACAAGAAATCATTATTATGACATTTTCAGAAATGAATGTGAAATGAATAAATGTGCTGATATAATAATGCTGCCAATTTTTAATGTCTTAATCTAGCTCCCAGAAAAGTAACCAATAGAAGAAAACCTTGTGAGATTAATTTCTATTCAGGGGAATGGACTCTAGGAACAGCATGCACTATAGGTTCAACTTTTCTTTCCTTTCTTTTCATGCACCATGGCAAAAGATATTTTTGTCTGTGGGCTGTAGCTGGTTTTGCAGTTACAAGATTTTCTCCCACTTTAGGGAGTTTGTATTAAAAGATTATGAAAGGAAGCTTCTTCTCTATTGCATTCATGATTGGATACACAAATAAGCATAGATGAGGAGTTGGAGGACATACAAGTGAAGCATTGGGTCAGGTCATCTGCTCTAAATTACTCTTCAGCATGAATTCACATTCTGAAATGCTTCTGAGGATCATTAGTTTTTCCGGCACACTTTATAGTGTTTTTAGACCAATTTTCATAAACTGGCCTAGTTCAGAAAGGAAATTGTTATAAAATATCATCATCATCATCATCATCATCATCATCATCGTTATTATTTTGTTTTGGCTTTGTTACATTCTGACTTTCTTGTTCAGTTTCTCTGAGATCCAGACATGGCAGCCAACGTAAAAAAATGTCATTGGCATTGATCTGAAAGTTCCAGAACAATGACTGAAGCTCCAATGAACCAAATTAACATTTGCTAGGCTGTACGTAGCATCGTTATTTATTTTAACCATTATACACACTTTTATTCCAAAAGAGAAAGGAGAAGTAAAGGCAAGAGTTGATTTTTCATTTATTAGAATATGAAAACTTTTATGTTCAAAGTCTCATCTATATTCAAGCAACTGCTTTCTTTATTCTGGCTCTTTTCTTTTTCAAATTTTAAATCATTCCTTCTGTTGTGAACTTCATCCTTTTCTGAAAGTCTCAATATTGCTTTACATAAACAACAGCTTTATTGGCTCTCATTTCCTCATTTCTGGCTTTCATATCTCATACTACAGCATATGAGCAAAGGGATCTTCTGCTGCTCCTGATGCCACATAGCCAGCTCTGCTTCCTCCCATGCAAATTGGCTGTCCAGCCCCTTTTATATTGAAACTTCTTTCTTAATGAACCCAGACCCAAGCTACAACAGTCTCCATCCTGGAGAGTTGCAGGATCTCTTTGCTTTCGATCACGCATTTCTGAAGTTTATTCTCTAAAATGCTCTTAGTTATCCTTTTATAACATAGACTTGCTAATATCACTGTTATGTTGCAATCCCTCCAATAGTCCCATTTCACACTGAAAATAAAATCCAAACACCTCACAGTGGCTGACAAATTTATAGATCCTAATATCATAGAATGCCCAGCCTCACCTTGCATTGAAGCAGGCTTAGCATCTATTTATAAATGTAGAATTTGATCTTCTGGTCAATGAGATCATAGCCAAAAGTTCTCTACTTTAGAGAAGGCTCTCTTGACCCCTCCCCTCAAACTACAACATCCACTCAGTCATTTTGTGGTTGAATAGTCTCTTCAACTTCCTTAATAGCATCTTGTATTTCTAGTACTCCTTTTGTTTATTATTATTATTATTATTTTTATATTATTTCTTGTCTCCTCCAACTCAATGTTAAGTTGCACAGGAGCTGAGACTGCTTGACTTACCTACCTCCTAGGCTCGAGCTTTAAACATCCAATAATACATGGCCCCAATTAATAAAGATATTAAAATACCATCAGCACTGATCTCTTACTCATTTTGTCCATAATTTTTCTTACAGTGTTATCAATAACTGTTTTCACATATTCAGAACTGATAGTGTTGAAATCTATCTTCTTGAAATTCTCTTTGACTTTAAATGCTATGTTACATATATTGTGTTTTCACATTATTTCTCATTTCCTTTTCCAGTTCTCTAGTGAAAAGATTGAGTTTTTCCAAGTAACTTAATTCTCCTTATTTCTCTTTCTCACTGTCTTTCTTCGATTTTTTAAATATCTCCATGGTGCCAATGTTTGTGTCAAAGAAAATTGCACTGTACAAGTTAAATTGGCAAGAAAAACATTTAAGACTGATGCTACAGGTGAGAAAGATTTAACTCAACTCCACAGAAACTAAAGAGAGGAGGATTTTTAAGCCCTGGGGTAAGTTAGTGGAAAAGTACTAATGAGATGGTACTAGTACTAAAAGATGTGGGAGATTGGTCAATGTGATTAGGCCATTTGTGTTTGCTAACTGGCACTTCTGAGAGATTGAGGGTACATTTCAAAGGATTATTTTGAAATCATAAAACTGGCAAGAGAGGAGATTTATTTCTCAAAAAGGTAGAGGGAGAATTTGCAACAGCAAGTTTTCTAATTTAAATTCTGTAAAAATTAAATGCAGAGTACTTACTTGTTTCAAGGTTAGTAAAGCAACTGGGCATAGTTAAATGGGCCTGTTACCCCAGCACTAGGGAGGCTGAGACTGGAATATCACCATGAGTCAGAAGCCAGCTTGGACTACACAATGAGTTCAGAGCCAGCCTGGACTACATAGTGAGAACTTGTCTAAATTCATCCATCCATCCATCCATCCTTCTATCCTTCCATCCTTCCATCCTTCCATCAATCAATCGATGTATCTTTAGGCAAGCAGAGGAGAACATTAGATCACTTGGATGCCTTTGCCAGGTTGCCTTCTGCACTAGTATCTTTAGATCTAATGTCTTTGACAAGCACAGATACCACATTTCAGTTGCTGTTGAACACTTTCAGCCAGGTCTCTCATTTTCACATACCACTTACCAAGTTTTAAACCAAAAATCACTTCTTTTCCTCTGAAATTAGTCTTATGCTCCTATGTCCATTTCATTTTTATTGTCACTGCTTTATTATCTGCATAATATTTTAACTATTTTCCTTAACTTTATTCTTTCTTATTCAAAATAGCCTTTTAGTAATTTCCCCCCCCCAATACTTTTTTGGGTAAAACTCAGCCCCACAAAATCTTCAATGATTTCCCACTGTTTGCATGGTTATGGAAATATCTTACCATTCTAAAAACAGGAAATATCCCATAACCCTGATTGACTCCATAATTTTCCCAAAGATTCTACTAGTTTTATCTTCTTAGAGTGTCTGCAGAATTCTTAATGTTGAAATAATTGAGAAAAATGGTAATAGGAGGAGAATATTATTCATTTGAATGGTGGTTTTACAATAAGTAATGTTAACAATATCGGAGAGAAAATTTAAGAGAGGATTGGAATATTATCATTCATGATTTTACAAAGCCTGTATGAGGATAGCTTATACTATTTAATCTTTTATTCATCCTATGTTTCCCCCACTCCCTAAATCAAAAGCAACTACCACCAGTTTCTTTGTTTCAGCTTTGTGTTTTGGCAATACTGGCAGTCTATGAAACAGACAAAATGTATCCTAAAAAAGAGGTGGTAAAGACAGTCATTTATTACAGTGTATTCAGGAGAAAAATTCTAGGCCTACTAATATCCTTTGCCACATTAATTGGTATCATAAATGGTCATAGTAGAAAACATGTCATTCAAAGGCCAATATATTCTTGCACTTTTGCTGAGCTATCTCCTGAGAGATATTTTGTATTGTAACAAAAGCATTTTCTTTTTTTTTAACCAATACTGATTTTTAGGATAAAAAGTAGAACAGACATGCCATGTCAGGTGCTTAAACAGGTGCCCAGCTTCTGTTATGTGTTTGCACATATATGCTAAATTTTTTGACTATATCTTACAGATTATTTGAGTAATCAATGTAGGAATAGGGATTTACGGAAGTTATATTAGTCAATGTCTAGCTAGTTAGTTCCATTTAAGGAAGAGATGCCCACTACCTTTGGAAACACCCTCCATTCTGTCAATAGAGGAGTTATCTGCTCTGAAGTGCTGATGTTTTATCTGGCTTTTCTCCATATTTGGCCAACAGCTACCTCTAAACCATTCCACATTCCTTAAGTGATGATATATAGTCTTATATTATGCTTAAGCATAATATTAAGCTTGTTTATAATATTAAGCATATTTACATATATTATATAATATTTAGTTTTTCCAGGTTCTACCCTTTTTTCACAGATTTGTAAATATTAAACTCATTCTATTATAAAATTTATGCTTCTCACTCTGTGTTAATTACTACTAAGAGGTGATTATATGGGGAAAATATTCCTTGTAAAGTCTAATAATGGTAACACTAATATTTCAGCAAATATAATGTGCTATTTTTATTTTAAGAAAACTTACTAATACATGTTTGGCATTTTAAATACTAAGATGTGAGTAATACATCATTGAAAAAATTAGAAATTTTTGTCATTTAGTATCTTATTAATTTAAATAATGCTAGCTGCTCCAACAATTAAAGCCTGAGTCTTTGAGCCCAACAAATGTTTATTTTTTAAACAAGAAAAAACCCATTTGATGATTAAAGGTGTTGTCTCAAGTCAGTGTGGACCTTGATATTCAGCCTGCTGTTGAAAGAAGAGAGAGTGGAGAAAATGCACTTGCTTCTTAAATGCTGTCACCCAGAAATGGCACAGAACAGTGAGAACTGGTCACGTGATGCCTTCTAGTCCACATTTCCATCAGGGAAACACTGTCTCACTCCAGGCAGCTGCTTACTGGCAAAGATTCCTTACCATAAAGTCAGATTATAGATCTCCAGTATCTAGGTAGTTATTGCTGCTACAAAATCTCTTAGTCAGGTCTTCAATAATAGCTGAAAAACTTGGCTATTTACATTCTAAAATCAATATTAATTACTCATTAGAATTATACAAAAGGATACACTTTACATCCTACCAGTTTAGATCTGCTTTATTTGGTTGGCTTACAAAAAATCTATTGAAAAACTAATTCTTGCATTTGAAGGCTTTGAACACAAGTATTGAAATCAATACCTACTGCAATACTACTTTCATCTACATAAGATAAAACTAAAGACAAAGAAGAAAACTAGATTTATTTAACAAAACATACAGTGTTTTACGTGTCTAAAATGTTTTTCAAAACAGCAAATGAGTCATAAAATAAGAAAGGGACTATCTAAGGATGGAATTGAGAATAATTGGAACAAGGCAGGTGATGGGCAACTATGCAGAGCAGTTTGAATCTGGTCTATAGATAACAGAGTATATGAAGATATTATCAAAACAGGGTCACTGCCATTTATTTACATGTTGTCTATGGGTGTCTTTACATTTTGCCTTTTAGATTTGAATACTGAAATTAAATAATGTCCTCTGCAAAGATAAAAGTCTACACCATCTATTCCTTTACAGAGAAATTTTGCTAAGCCCTAATGGCAATGGTTACCATCTTCTCACCATTCCACCAATTATTATAAAGTGAGGAAGAGTTTTAGCCACAACTAAAAAATTTGCACAAGAATACATTAAATATCAATGATTAACCCACATTGTTTTTAATCTTACACTTTAAAAAATTACCTGATTTTCAATTTTAATGACTGAATTTCCTTTATCTTACATAATGCTTAGCTTGTTATTTTAGGAATGTGTTAATTATTTTATCTGCAAATAATGTATATCTGAAAGACAACCTCTTTTCTTTTTTTTGTATTAAATTCTTTTATTGGTACATTGTAGGTATACAACACAGTTACATTTCTCATTGGGAATTGTACTTTTACATAATCCATCTTGGTTCTTATTTTTTCCCCATTCCTAGCCCTCCCTTCACCCCCTCCACCACTCCTTATTTACAAAGACTTTATTTCCACTTTTTCCATTTCTCATCATTTTTCCTTTCCCTTCTTTCCTTTCTCCTGCCCCTCCCACTACCCCTACACCTTTGGACCCCTTCTTCCTATTTTGCATTATCGATTATTCATTCTAATCATTGGTACATTTTAGGTATACAATATAATGACATTCATCATTGGAAATTTGCACTTTTACATAATCTCTCTTGGTTCTTATTTTTCACCCTTGCCCAGCCCTCCTTTCAACCCCTCCAGTCCTCCCTATTTACAAAGATTTTGTTCCTATTTTTCCATTTTCTCATATTAATCCCATTCCCTTCTATCCTTTCCCCTAGCCCTTCAACTTCCTTCCCCTTTGCCCCTTTTCTTCCTATCTCACATTACCTATTATACATTTAGTCCTTATTTACACTTTCAGTTTCTCACACCAGAGAAACTATTTGGTATTTAAACATGTGTGTCCTATTTATTTCACTTAAGAGTATCGCCTCAATGTGCATCCACTTAGCTATAAATGTCTCTAATTTCTCATTTTTTATGGCTGAGTAGTACTCCGTTTTATAAAAAAAACCCACATTTTCTTTATCCAGTCTCCAGCTTATGGGCATTTGGGCTGTTTCCAAGTTTTAGCTATTACAAACTGTGTTGCTATGAACATGGGCACACATATATCACTGTGGTATGATTCTTTTAATTCTTTGGGGAAGATCCCCAGCAGTGGAATAGTGGGATCAAATGGGACTTCCAGTCTTAGTTCTTTGAGGTATCTCCATACTGATTTCCACAGTGGTTGCACCAGTCTACACTCCCAGCAGCAGTGGAGCAGGGTTCCTCTTTCCCCACAGCCCCGTCAGCAGTTGTTATTGGTTGATTTCATGATAGCAGCCATTCTTTCTGGAGTGAAGTGGAATCTCAGTGTTGTTTTCATTTGCATCTCTCGAATGACCAGTGATGCTGAACATTTTTTCATGTATTTATTTGCTATTTCTACTTCTTTGTCTGAGAAATTTCTGTTCATTTCAGATGCTCATTTTTTGATTGAGTCTTTAAATTTGGGAGGTCTGATCTTTCTAAGTTCTTTATAGATTTGAGATAGAAGACTTTTGTCTGAGGAAGAGCAAGTGAAGATTTTTTCCCACATTGTGGGTTGTCTCTTCACACTGCTGGTGGTTTCTCTTGCTGTGCAGAAGCTTTTTAATAAGAAGAGATCCCACTTGTTGATTGTTTGTCCTAGTTCACCAGCAACTGAGGTTTTGTTCATAAAATCTTTTCCTACACTGATGTCTTCAAGGGTTCTACCTAACCTCTGTTCCAACTGGTTCAGAGTTTCTATTTTAATATTTAGATCTTTAATCCATTTTGATTTTAGTTTAGTGCATGGTGAGAGATACAGGTGTAGTTTTAATCTTCAGCAAGTTGAAGCCCAATTTTTCCAGCACCATTTATTAAAGAGGCTATTTTTCCTCTAGTGAGGGTGTTTGGCTCCTTTATCGAAGATGAGATGGCTGAGTGTGTCTGGCGTTGTTTCTGGATCTTCTAATCTGTTCCACTGGTCCTCAGGTCTGTTTTTTTTGCCAGTACCATTCTGTTTTATGACAGTAGCTTTGTAGTATAGTTTCAAGTTGGGGATTGTGATACCCCCTGCCATGTCTCTGTTACCTAGAATTGCTTTTGCTATTCTGGGTCTCTTCTTATTCCAAATGAATTTTTGGATATTTTTCTTGAGGTCTATGAAGTATGCTGCTGGGATCTCAATTGGAATTGCATTAAATCTATATAGCAGTCTTGGAAGTATGGCCATTTTCATTATATTAATCCTTCCTACCCAGGAGCAGGGGATGTCTGTCTATTTTCAGATATCATCTTCAATCTCTCTTTTCAGAATGCCAGAGTTTTCAGAGAAGAGGTCTTTGATTTCTTTCATTAGGATGATTCCTAGGGATTTCAGTTTTTTGGATGCTATTGTGAAAGGAATTATTTGCTCTATTTCTCTCTCAGTGAGTCTGTCATTGGTGTAGAGGAAAGCTATTGATTTTTGTGTGTTGACCTTGCAACCAGCTACTTGACTGAATTTGGTTATTAAGTCTAGAAGACTTTTGGTGGAGTTCTTGGAGTCTTCTATATAGAATATCATGTCATCTGCAAATAATGACAATTTGACTTCTTCATTTCCTATCTTTATTCCTTTTATTTCTTTCTCTTTTCTAATTGCCATGGCTAATGTTTCCAAAACTATATTGAACAAGAGTGGTGATAGTGGACATCCTTCTCTTGTTCCTGATTTTAGTGTGAAGGATTTCAGTTTTTGACCACTTAGTATGATATTGGCTGTTGGTTTTTCATAGATGGCTTCTATCAGTTTGAGGTAGAGACCATCTATTCCAATTTTTTGTAGGTTTTTATCATAAATGCATGTTGGATTTTGTCAATTGCTTTTTCTGCATCTATGGAGATAATCATATGGTTTTGTCCTTGGCTCTATTGATATAGTGTATTACATTGATTGATTTGTGTATGTTGAACCATCCCTGCATCCCTGGGATGAATCCCACTTGATCAGAGTGTATGATCTTCTTGATGATCTTCTGCATTCTGTTTGCCAGTATCTTATTAAGAATTTTTGCATCTATGTTCATTAGTGAGACTGGCCTATAGTTCTCTTTTTCAGTTGGGTCTTTCTCTGCTTTGGGGATCAAGGTGATGCTTGCTTCCAGGAATGAATTTGGGAGTATTGCTTCCCTTTCAATTTCATTGAAGAGTTTAAAGAGTAGTGGCAATAGTTCCTCTGTAAATGTCTTGTAGAATTCAGCACTGAAGCCATCAGGGCTCTGACATTTCTTAGTTGATAAGTTTTTAATTATGTTTTCAATTTCATTGATTGCTATTGGGTTGTTTAGAATTCTTAGGTCTTCTTCATTCAACTTTGGTAATTCATATGTATCTAGGAATCTGTCCATTTCTTCTGTGTTTTCCATCTTATTGGTGTATAGGTTCTGGCAGTAGGTATTGATGATCCTCTGTATTTCTGCTGGGTCTGTTGTAATTTCACCCTTTTCATTCCTAATTGCATGGATTTGGGCTTTTTCTTTCCTTTTTCTGTCAAGATTGGCTAAAAGTTTGTCAATTTTTTTGATTCTTTCGAAGAACCAACTCTTGGCTTAATTGATTTTTTTGTACCATTCTCTTAGTCTTCATTGCATTGATTTCTCCTCTGATCTTTATAATTTCCTCCCTTGTATGGGCTTTGGGGTTGTCCTGCTCTTCTTTTTCTAGAAGCTTGAGGTTGAGCATCAGGTTGTTTAATTGGGCTCATTCTGTTTTCCTAATATGCATATTCACTGCTATGAATTTCCCTCATAAGTCTGCTTTCATTGTGTCCCATAGATTCCGATATGTTGTACTGTCATTGTCATTTAATTGAAGGAACTGTCTGATTTCTTCTTTAATTTCCTCTGTGACCCATTGGTTATTCAGAAGTGTATTGTTCAATTTCCACATGTTTATGACATTTTTCAAGTTTCTATTGCTATGGATCTCCAATTTCATCGCACTACGGTCTGATAATATACAGGGGATAACTTCAATTCCTTTGCACTTACTTAAACATGTTCTGTGTGTATGTGGTCTATTTTGGAGAATGACCCATGTGCAGCTGAGAAGAATCTGTATTTTGATTTTGTGGGGTGGAAGACTCTGTAAACATCTGTTAAATTCATTTGTTCAAGAGTTTGATTGAGTTCTAGTATTTCATTACTTATTTTTAGTCTAGTTGATCTATCTATTTGTGACAGTGGGGTGTTGAGGTCCACCACTACAATTGTATTAGTGCATATATGACTTTTCATGTCCGTTAGAATTTGTTTTATATAGTTTGGTGCACTAGTGTTTGGTGCATAGATATTTACAATTGTCATCTCTTTCTCTTGGATTGTTCCCTTTACAAGGATATAGTGTCCTTCTTCGTCTCTCTTAATCAGTGTTGGTTTGAAATCTACTTGATCTGCCAAGAGGATAGCTACTCCTGCTTTTTTTCAGATTCCTGTCACATGCAGAATTATTTTGCACCCTTTAACTTTCAGTCTATGAGTTTCCTTTTGAATTAAGTGTGTTTGTTGTATGCAGCATATTGTTGGATTTTGCTTCTTGACCCATTCTGCTAGTCTGTTTCTTTTGATTGGTGAATGGAGACCATTAACATTGATGGTTATAACTGAAATGTATTGACTTGTCATTGCCATGACTTTTTCTTTTTGTTGGGTTCTCCCCCTTTACATTTAATTTCTTGCCATGCCAGATGGGTTCATTCTGCTTTGCTTCCTGGGGTTGTGATCCTCAATGTCTGTTCCTAGGATATTGTGTAAAATTTTTTGGAGTGTTGGTTTGGTATTCACAAAGTTCCTAAGGTGCTCTTTGTCATGAAATTATCTTATTTCTCCATCAGTTTTGAAAGATAGTTTTGCAGGGTACATCAATCTGGGTTGGAGGCTGTTTTCTTTTAGGGCTTGGAATATGTCACTCCAAGCTCTTCTTGCCTTGATGGTTTGTGTTGAGAAGTCTGCTGTGATTCTGATGGGCTTTCCTTTGTATGTGATTTGTTTCTTTTCTCTAATTGCTTGTAGAACTTTGTTCTTCCGTTGAGTTTCTGGAATCTTAACAATTATATGCCTATATGTAAATTTTTTTTGATCAAGGCTATTTGGAGTCCTGTATTCCTCACTTATCTGTATGTCAAGCTCTTTCCCCCTGCTTGGGAAGTTTTCTGCCATTATTTCTGTGAAGAGATTTTTTTATATCGTCTCCACTCTCTCCTGTTTCTTCATTGAGTCCAATCAGTCTTATGTTATTCTTTTTTGCATCATCTAGCAGCTGCTGGATTGATTTCTCATGTTCCCTTATAATTTTGAAGCAATTTTTCTTTTCCTGGTCACTAATTGCAATCTTATCTTCTGTATCTGAAATTCTGTCCTCACATTGGCTCATTCTGCTGTGTAGACTTTCAGTGGAGTTTTTCATCTCCTGGAAATCTATTTGCATCTGTTTTATGGATTCCATTTGTTTCTTATGTTGGGATTCCATCATGTTCCTGAGCTCCTCTCTAGACTTATTAATCATGTCTTGCACTAGGGGCACAATTTCTCCTGTTATCTGAGAAATTATTTCTGATTTCCTTTTTTCCAGATCCTCTTTTGTTGCCAGTTCAATGGGTCCAGGTGTTTGAGTATCAGAGTGTTCCATCTCATTTTCCTTTGGGGTTTCTGTAGGTGATCTGGAAATCTGGTTTTGAGACTTATTTATGTGTTTTCTCATTTCGACTGGGGTGGGGGGCTGTTAGCACCTGCACAGATTACCTCCTCTGAGCTGGGTGAGGTGGGACAGGGGCCGGGAGCAGTGGTAGGGCTGATGACCCAAAAGCCCTTTCCTGTGGGCTGCGAGCAGTGGGAGGGATGGCGGCTGGGAAGCCCCTTCCTCTGGACCAGGAGCAGTGGGATGGTGGCTCAGAAGCCCCTCCCTCTGGGCTGGGAGTGGTGGAAGGGATGGTATCCTGGAAGCCCCTTCCTCTGGGCCAGGAGTAGCAGGACATAAGGTGGCCCACAAGCCCTTTCCTCTGGTCTGGGAGCAGTGGGACGGATGGTGCCCAGGAAGTCCCTTCCTCTGGACCAGGAGCAGTGGGAAGATGGCTCAGAAGCCCCTACCTCTGGGCCAGTAACAGCGGGACTCAGTACCTTGGTCTGGTGGTCTGGGGTCCTCTGTGTCTTTGTAGTGTGGAACCAGGTGGCTGCCTGTCTGCAGCGGGGTGACTTGGTGTCTTCCACGTGACTCAGGACCTCGGTAGGGCATGCACAGACCTTCCTGTGTGCAGCGGGCTGACTCGGCGTGTTCTGTGAGACTCAGGACCTCGGTAGGGTATGCACCACAACCTCTTTAAAATATGTAAGTTTATACATTTCATTTCAATTTTTAAAATGGTGATTTTAATTTAAATTTTAGTAAATATTTAGTTCAATGAAATACAAATTCTAGTGAGAATATCTGTAATTCTCATTAAGCTTCAGTATTTTAATCCCTTGAAAATTCCCATCATAGCGTATTCTAGCTTGTGAAATAATTTGTATTTTGACCTATCAAAATACTTTAAATGTGCTCTTGGATAATAGCTCAACTCGAATATCCTACAGTCCAAACTATTTTCCCTTTCAGCATTTGAAAAAGACCTAAGGAGATCAATGAATAAAATGGCTACCCGAAATTTCAGATAAGAAATAGAGAAACATGTGCATGAATGTATGTGCATGAATTCCAAATGATAAACTAAATTTATATCAGAGGAGATAAGCGAACTTCAATCTCAAGATGAAGCCAGCTAAGTGAGGTAGATACTGTTACACTACGAAAGGTCCACAGAGGCCCTGAATCTTATTTGTTCATCACTGTCATGTCAAAGAACAAATGCTGAAAATTTCAGTCTCTCTAGTGACTAAATTATTTAACTACAGTCAATTTTTCTAAAGCTATAAAGTTACTTGAAGTATTAAACACAAAATGTTTCATTTTGTTTGCATAGAAATATTTGTAGAAAAACCAAAGTGTTACCTTGATGTGAAGTTGTTTTCAGTGGCTATTCAATCATGCAAGTACTCTGTATCTTTATCTTAGTGGTAAAGATAGATGATCCATCCATATCACACCACTGTTGTGCCTTCATATGATAACCTTTACTTATGAATGTTTGTGGAGATAATTATGTAGTTGTTTCTCAAAGAACAGGATAAAGATACCAGGTCCTTAGGATGATAAAAGGAAACTTGGCTACATTAAAAGACTAAATTCTTAGACTAAGGGACATATATTTCTGGTTATGATTTATTAGTTTGTGAAGAAAAGTCTTTACACCTATAAGAATTAAAGAGTTTGTTTAAAACAACAACAACAACAAAAGAAAAAAAAAAACAAAGCAAAGAAAAAACACTGGGGAAAAACACAAAGTCAGCAAGGACTAGGGAGCCAAGATCTTGGAGAAATCCGGAAAAGAAGAGAATAACAGATAAGTGAGCCTAACGTTCAGTTCTCCTTTCCCTTTTCAGTCACTTACTCTTCTGTGAAAGATGGATGAACAATTGGAAGCTAAGCAGACCTTTTTCTCAGTCTCATAGTGCTTGAAAGCTAAAACAGAGGGAGGGACTGCTAAAGTGGGCTTTTAGTTGGATTTCTATGGCTACATCACATGAAAGAAGAGGGAGAGAGGCTTGAAACATAAGGAAGGGCAATGTAGAAAATGTATCAAACTTTATAATATGAACCCTAGCTTTAATCAACACTTTAATCATACATTGGCTTGGTCCGTTTTATTCCTAGCCTGATGGTTGTTGAAAACAAAAACACATAAATAAAATATTTAATAGAGAAAAACATGCTGCAAATTCAAACTATCTGTATTGTTTTTCACATATAATGATGACCATTTAGTCAAAAGTTACTATACATGCCAAAAAACATTACCAAATGACAAAAAAATTATTGAAATGGAAGCAATGGTAACAAGAAATCCATAAGAAATCCAGACATTATAGTTGCTAAATGCAGACTTTTAAATAACCATGGTAAATATATTTAAGAATATAGATGACAAGATGGGAAATCTATTTTAAAAATCAAATGAAAATTATAGAATTTAAAATTATAACAACTCTAATTAAAAACTTAACATATGGATGTAATCTAAATGTAATGATCCAACAATCTATCTCTGCCTATTTGTCTGTTTTCTACCACTAGAATATAAATTAATTCAGAACAAGGATTTTTTTTTTTTTTTTTTTATGTTGGGAGCCATTCTGCATAGTTTTTTGGGGGGATCATTTCATCATTAAAGTCTGACTATAGCTGTATAAGGCCCAATGTCACTTTGCCTGCAAGCCAGCTATGGTATGCAGAAACATAACTCCTGGCAAGTTGAGGCCTCAATGGTCCCATGATACTGTGATGCTCAAGGGCAAGATTACATCAGCTGAAGACTCCTGGTTCTTTGAGAACCCAGTAGTCATAAAAAAAGAGAAAAGTTTCACCTGGCGGAAGGACAAATTCTTTATTAGCCTGCTATCTCTTCCCACCTACTATTGTAAGAATGCTCTCCTTACCACCCTCATCAACATAAGATTACTGGCCACCCTCTGAGTCCTAAATCACCTAATACTCTCCAATTATTGTGTGTATCCAATAAATGATGGCTATCTCTGAGTGTCTTTTTCTTTGCCCACTCTGAGGCACTGACCTCCCAGTCCCCCATGTACTATGAAATTATTCAAGTCTCTATTGTCTTTCTTTCTTTAGCCCTCACTACCCCACTTTCTAGGCAGATAGGAGGATTCTGATATTTTTATTACTTCTACAACATCTAAAATAATACCTAAAAGTAATAGATACTCAAGAAATTAAAGGAATAAATAAATGATAATTTGAGAAGAAGCAACTAAAATGGTGTTTTTTTAAGGTCAAAGTTGTATGCAAGAAGATGAAAAAAAATATGGGGAGAAACATTTGTTATCACAGAGACACAAAAATTGAAGACAGAAAGGAGCAGTAGAGTCAGACCAAGCCTTCACTCAATGTGTTCACCAATATTGTCCCTCTACTGCTCTAAGCTATTTCCAGTGTGATGAGATTTCTAGTTGGATAAAAGAGGAAATAATGGACAGTGACCTGTGGTTATGCACCCTGCTGCAAAATTAGGGGCTGTCCAGTAGAAAAATCCCATTTCTGTGCTGTTTCAAATCTCAGTAAGGGACTTATGGAACCAGTAAGTGCTATAATAGAAAAACAGTCCTCATTCAGATAGTGCTTTTCTCAGAACCTTTCCTCTTGGGATGAGATTGCAAAAAAATCCTGTCTTGGTGTCCTCCACAGCTTTACAATGACCTATGGAAAGAGGTTTTGCAGGAAACACTTTATTTCCCAAGGAGATAAGAAATTTCAGCTTAGGCAGGAGACCTTTCCATGCTATAATACTTGTGCTTTCAGAATTAGATGATATTTAAAAGTAACCATAATAATTGAGAACACAGGGTTTTTTATTTGAGAACTTCATTGGACTGCAGTGATCATTCACAGTTGGACCCACCAATACTTGGCCTCCTTGCTTCAGTTATCTAATCTGCTTTCACATTGTCTCTGTGAGGCTATTTCTTCTGGACCTTAGCTAAGTAAAAGTAGAGAACTCTGAAAGCCACATAATTGAATAACAAATCCAGGTTAGTAGAAGAGACATTGTAGATCCTGGCCCAAAAGCTCTTCCTAGAAGAGATAAAAGAATCCCAGGAATTGAACATAGGAAGCACGTTACCCTGAGTTGTCCAGATGAAGGCTAACTAGAGTAAAAACCTGCCTGGGCAGGAACTCAGGTTACCCAAGGGTAGTCTAGAGCCTTAATTTACACTCTAGGACTCTTAGTGAAGACCTAGGAATGACCTTACATTCTGCTCAGAGGCAACCACCTCCTTTGCTATGTTTTTTTTTTGTAAAATGACATTAGCATGTTGGATTCTCTCAATCAGTGCAATTCTCAAAAGCTATGCAGAGCAATTAAGAGAATATGTGTAGGCCTCTGAAAATATTAATGCATCAGAAGTCTATCAATCCTCCAACTGGCTAGAAAGGGGGACGATGAGGGCTAAAGAAAAATAGACAATAGAGACTTGCATAGTTTCAAAGTATACAAGGGGCTGGGAGGTCAGTGCCTTAGAGCAGGAAAGACAAAGACACTTCTAGCTTGCCACTGTTTATTGGGTTCATAGGGAGTATCAGATGACTCAGAGGGCAGCGATAATCCTAAATTCATAAGGATCTTATAATAGCAACCAGAGTGTGTATCAGTCACCTCAGAGGGTGGTGATAATCCTATGACCGATGAGGATCTTATGCTGATGAGGATCTTAGGTAGATGAGGCCTTTATATTGATTAGGACAGTGAGATGGGCAAAACATTCTTACAACAGTAGGTGGGATGAGTTAAGCTGATAAGTAATTTGCCCCTTCTCAGGTGAAAGCCTTTGGTTTTTGTATCACTACTTGGTTCTTAAGGAACAAGGATATCTTGCCAGGCCCAAGGGCCTCTTCCATCCTTGTCAAGGGGAGTGCTAACCTTCTCTCCTTTAATACAACACTTCAGCTGATATAATCTTGCCCTTAAGCATCATAGCATCAAGGGGCCATTGAGGCCTCAGATAGCTCTAATGATAATTTAATTGTGAAATGATTTTTCCCAAAAATTATGTAGAATGGCTCTCGACATTAATGCATTCCAGAACTTGAGTAATTTTATTATTGTTTAGCTTATCTGTGATTTTACATAGTTCCAGTTATAAGTGATGCTGTCTTCATTACAAAGGATTCTCTTCTTTGAAATATGACAAGTAAGAAGGTGGAAGTTAGTGAAAGTGGCTTGAAGTATTGTAGATAACACTCTTGTCAAAATTATCCAAAAGAACATATACACAGAAATACATATATAAATATGCATTCATACAGTCAAACCGAATTGACTTGACTAGATCCCATTAGCTATTTATTTTATTTCTTTAAAATAGTGCCTTGCAATTCAATAACACACTATGAAACTAGGTAAGGGGGATGTTTTTTGTCACTCAGTGTGTCATGGTGTAATTTTACCCATCATTATTTCAACTGAAGGTGGCATTTAGGAGTTCATTAGTGATTAATACAGCCCTCCATTGCTCAGAGACGATCTTAGATATTTAAGGAAAGCATTTAGTTTAGATTGATGGTTTTTCCATCCTTAAAATATCTCTAAAACAAACAAACTAAAAAGTTACGGTAAATCCTATTAAGAAATGTATATTTCATGTAAATTTGCCACCAAGCTATGAGCAGCAATGACAAGACGTAGCTTCCTCTCTCTTTCTCTCTCTTTCCCAGGAAGCTTTATTTTCCTATCAAAAGAGAGCAGAGCTTGCAAAGTCTGAGTAGAGGACTCTGACCATTTTTCAGCGCTGTTATTCTCTTTGTATGTTTTGTTCATAATGGCAACTGTCTGGCTTGATACATTGGTTCTGAGGCTTTTACCTGCTTATTGTCATTCAGGTGCTAAATGAGGAAAATGAATATGTATAATTCTTTCAATAGTGCATTAGAATGACCCATCTTGGCATATTTTATAACACATCCCACCAGACCCCGATTATTTTGTGAAGTTGGCATTCAAGTTATACTGGTTGGCTTTTGATAGCTTTCTCCAACTTCCTCTGAGCATATGATTAATCAGTACAATAAAATGGGACACTCCAAAATGCAAGATTGATGAACGAGTAAGGATTTTAAAACTTTCATTCCTTTATCAGTCATTCGAGACAGTTTTAGTGGCTTATTACTGGAAAGTATTTTAGGAAATCACCCATTTGATCATGTAGCCTCTCTGCGGAGAAATGGATCTTTTTATTTTGGTAATTTTTTTCTCTTCCAGAACGATCTACTGTTTACTTCTTTGGAAAACTTCAAGTACATTTTGATAGGTAATAAAGGGCAACCCATAGCATAAGGAATTCTTACAGCAGATTGGTTTAAAATGCCTCTGAAGAATGAATCTTGGATTGAAATGGCATAAGATTCTTCTATATATCCTTGTGATGGACTGCTTAAGAGAAACACTGAAAAATTAAAACTCTGCAATTGCTTTTATTCATGCACTTGCTTAACAAAATTTTAGCGAGCTCTACTGTGGCAGAGACTATAATGATAAAAGAAAGTCAGTAGAAAATTCTTGTCATTCAAATAGCCATAGTTTGGTTGTGAAGAAAGACAGAGAAGTATATTGAAAATGTCTGTGCAGTCTTAGAGCATTCAAGTTAAACACAGTCTTCCTGAGCTTTAGGAGTAGAGGAAAAATGTGTGTGGAAACATGATTATTCAGACCTTAAAACACTATTTTCAGTAAATGTCTTCCCAAAGATCATGGGGTGATATTAATGATCCTAAACTAAGAAATGGCAAATGCAGACTGGCTCATATTGGAAAGAAAAAACATATTTATTACAGAAAAAGTAGATTCAGGTTTGGCCATTATTTTCTTAGTCACATTGGTTAAATGTTATCATCATTTCCTTACTGTGAAGAACTTGGAGTTTTAAAGGTACACTATGTATCTTTCAAATTTGGTTTCTATAAGTATGTCCTTCGAAGTCTACACACTTTTTTAAAAAGATTGATAGGCCATTTTTAGAAAGTTATACTTGTCATCATTATACAGTGTCCATTAGCTATTCTTGTCTGTACACAGTGGGACTGAGTGAAGAACACCGACCAGGAGGATCGAGATTCTATTCCTACTGGCACCTTTGCAGAATCCCATCGCACCTGCAAAGGTTGTCTGTTGCCTCAGCAGGACAGAATTACCCTGGATGACCATTCCTGAGGAGGCCTGTCAGCAGAGAGGAATGAAAGTGGATACAGGAAAATACATGCAGAGGCAGAGGAGGATCCATAAGTTGTTGGGGACCAGGCTATGTGACTTGGATCCTGTAGAGTCCAAGGGCGATATAATTTGCTTCAGGAACAGAAAAATTATTTTAAAAAAACAAAACCCACAGGCTTTCTGGCTGTATGTGGGAAGTCGTAAGCACAGCCTTCCTAAGGCAAGATAACATCTGCTGAGTTCAATGCGTAGAACACAGGCATCTGAGTAGAAGGAAAGATCTGTTCCCCATTATTCTTGTTCCTCATTACTCATTGTTATGCGTTGATTGACCTGTACTGTCAATCACTGTTACACAAATGACAAATGACCCCTTTCTCCTGTACTTCTTGCTGTTGCATAAAAGTGGGTTCACAGGAGAGATTGTAGAGAGGGTCTACTAGAGGAATGTCCCCCCAGCCCCCTTGCCTTCTAATTATTGTTTCTTTCTCTTTTATCCTTCATTGTACCCTTGCTCAGGTGATTGGGGATCTGATCAGCCCCTGACAATAAGTATCTGGGGTTTCAAGACATTTTAATCATATCTTACTACTTCTCACAAGAAGCAGCAACATTGATTCACCAATACACTAACATATATCTTTTCCAAGATTTCTTCATGTTCATCTTCATTCCAACTATTGACAATGCCACAAGTGATTGACATGGGGGACTTTTTAGCCCTATGTAATTTCTATCTGTATCTTCAGGGTCACACAAAATAAATATAGCATTCAAGCAAAAACATTGACATGCAACACTTTGTTATAATTTCTCTAGTTGCCCCTTTTCTTCAACCATTCTTCTCATGTAAAAATTGTGGAGACATAGCTGAGGAACACACAGGAACATCTATGCACATATACACACATATTTCCCAAGCAGAGTGAAGAATGAGGACTGGATAAAATAAAGTGGGAAAGTGAAAAACATACCCAGTCTACTTGTCTCCCCAGTCTTCAGTAGATTACATAGGATGAAATGGACAGAGAGCAGCCCATAAAGGGAAACCAAATCATTAATAGATAACCTAAGTTAGCAATGGTAAGGGTAAATGTTTATTTAACACTTACTAGATGCCATTTACTTTTCTGCATGTTCTAATGAATGCTAGCATTAATTCTTAGCCCATTCAATTCACATTTGCACCCTCAGTAAGTTGAGAAGCACCAATTTGATCCTGGGTGGTCTGATTCCCAAGCCATATTCATATATGCAGAGAGCAAGATCATTTCCATTTCTCCTCTTTCCAACAGCACAAACAATGGCTAAGAATGATAGTCCTGATTTTTAATATGTTAATGGGAGCTTCAGCTTTAGGGGAAAGGTTATTTGGGGGGGGGTCCCTCTTTGTCAAGGCTCTGAATTTGATTTATCATTTGATGTTTAAGAGGAAAGATGAAAATACTGCTGAGATCTGCTGACTTTGGAGTCCAGGAAACAGAAAATCCTCTCTTTTCTTGAGGCTGTATAGAATGGCCTATAAAGTTAAAAAAAATTAATTGCAAATTTAATAGACCCAGAATTTAAAAAACAAATGGCCAATTTTGAAAGACAAAAGCTGTGAAGAGGGCCACGGATGTATCTCAGTGGCACTGTGCCTGCCTGACAAGCGCAAGGTCCTGAGTTTGATTCCCGATACTGGAAAAAAAAAAAGTGAAAATTATAGAGTAGATGAGAAATATGGAATAAGGATAAATGATATTTCTACATTGCTCTCCAGGCCAATGGGTTTCGATAGGCATCCCCTGGTTGATAGAGATGGTCTGCGTGCTCTTAGTACCTGGTTATCAACATAAAATTAATAACTTTTGTGCCTGGTCAATTCAAGGGAAGTCTGAGAATAATTAGATAATCTATGCAGAAAGATATTTAGACTTTCAAAGGTAAGGTGCCACTGAATCTTTAATTTCTTATTTTTCTTTTTCATGAAAGAAGAATAAATGGAGAAGCCTAGAATTAATACAGTGTTCAAAACAGAAGCTTGGAGAAACTGCTGATAAGCAAAAGCTGACTTTTGAAAAGCAAATACACCAGGCTTCAAAGAAAGCTGAAAAACAAAAGCCTGAACTGCTTTGCCCTGTTAAACGGTTACATTGTGAAAGAAGCAACCACAAAAGGCAAACATTTTTAAATTTTTTTGTTAAATCTATAGGGAAGAGATCTCTGATACCAACTATCATCAACACTCTTGTATTTTGAGTTCATTTTGCAAATCTATACAATAAGACAGCTGAGAATATAGTAGAATAAATGTATCTAGGGAAGAATTAAATGCATTGGGGATTTGAATGGAAGTGATAAAATCACTCATACTTCTTTATTGAAATAATTAAATATGAAGTGGAGTGGAGAGTAGCAAAAGAATTCTAATAGCAACTGAATTGGCACTTAGGAGTTACCTTACCTGCCTCACCACAATTCAAAACTTCCTACAGTGTTTTCTCTCAATCTACATCACATTAATTATGCCTCTCACCCACCATCTTGTTTGTGGGCAAAGTAGTTAGTATGCAGGGAGAGGTATCCAGTTAGCCTAATGAGATTCAGTAAGTAGCTCTTCTGTTCCCTATGAAAATGGCATCCGCTTCACCAGTGCAAAAGAAACAGCTAACACACACATGCCAACTGCTACGGAGCTTTCTGTTTCATGGAAATAACAAAGGTTTCTGTTTTAGATGACCTGGAGAGACGGTCCTGTTTTCTCAACTTGGGAGAAAGTCTTGAAGCTTTATTTTTATCATCTCCATTTCCAAATGTCTTTGGCTTTCCACAAGTAATTTTTTATTGTTTATATGCATCTTCACAGATCCCATCTTTTCCATCCCAAGCAGAATTCTTGCTGATATCCCCAGTGAAAATGGATTTTCAATATAGCAGTTTTCCTACAACAATGTTTTTAGTATACTTTATTGTTTCATGTCTTGGAGAATAGAAAAATATTGAGCTGGATTTTTCAGCCAATAAAATGGTTCTGTCCTTCATTGTTATGATCTCTTTTCGGGTGGAGAAATGTAGTGAAGGATGATTGTTACTATGTACTGGTTTTGTTTCAACCTCAAACTACTGTTTTGTTCTAATACTACTTGGTGGGAGTGGGAAGACTGGACTCGAAAGTGAGAAGTTTGCTAGATGGGATTTAATATCTCTTGTTCTGCTTGAAGAGCTCCAGCAAAAAATGGGGAGAAGGGGCGATAGCATCAGCGAAGTTTAACCACGGCCAATTACTGAGTTAATCACTGTGGAAATAAAAAGGCAAACAAAGATGATAATAAGAATTGACTTGTAGCATCGCTCACCTCCTTGTCTACATGTGTGCAATTTAACTGGCATCTGAAATAATTCCTGTTCATCATCAAAATAACTTCATTGGCCAAAAGTAATGAAGACTTGGACATTTAGATCAAGGTGTCGTGTATTTTTTCACAAAATATTTTTCCTTTGAGACAGGGAAATGTAATAGAATTTTCAATCATTACAAACTTAAGTATCAGTTAAATTGTGTTTTCAACCATCTGGCAGGTGGCCCAGTAATACTAAAACACGACATGAAAAGTTTTGGTGAGGGAATATATTTTGGGAGGCACTTCCTTGCATGCCAGCAGAAGAGAAGATTGTCATAGCTGTTGGGAGAAAAATAGACAATAACATACTAGTTGATTTTTTTTCGTGATTAAATTTATATCCATATCACTACAACTCTTTTCCTGTATAGATGTCATTTTTTTGTTGTTAAATTCTTTTATTGGTGCATTTTAGGTGTACAACACAATTACATTTCTCATTGGGAATTGTACTTTTACATAATGCATCTTGGTTCTAATTTTTTCCCATTCCTAGCCCTCCCTTCAGCCCCTCCACCCTTCCCTATTTACAAAGACTTTATTTCCATTTTTTCCATTTCTCATCATTTTTCCTTTCCCCTGCCCCTTCTACTACCCCTACACCTTTGGATCCTTTCTTCCTATTTTGCATTATTGATTATTCATTCTAATCATTGGTACATTTTAGGTATACAATATAATGACATTTATCATTGGAAGTTTGCACCTTTACATAACCTCTCTTGGATCTTATTTTACACCCTTGCCCAGCCCTCCCTTCAACCCCTCCATTCCTCCCTATTTACAAAGATTTTCTTCCTATTTTTCCATTTTCTCATATTAATTCCAATCCCTTCTATCCTTTCCCCTACCCCTCCCACTTCCTTCCCCTTTGCCCCTTTTCTTCCTATCTCACATTACCTATTATACATTTCAGTCCTTATTTACACTTTCAGTTTCTCACACCAGAGAAACTATTTGGTATTTAAACATGTGTGTCCTATTTATTTCACTTAAGAGTATCACCTCAATGTGCATCCACTTAGCTATAAATGTCTCTAATTTCTCATTTTTTATGGCTGAGTAGTACTCCATTTTATAAAAAAGCCACATTTTCTTTATCCAGTCTCCAGTTGATGGGCATTTGGGCTGTTTCCAAGTTTTAGCTATTACAAACTGTGTTGCTATGAACATGGGCACACATATATCACTGTGGTATGATTCTTTTAATTCTTTGGGGAAGATCCCCAGCAGTGGAATAGTGGGATCAAATGGGACTTCCAGTCTTAGTTCTTTGAGGTATCTCCATACTGATTTCCACAGTGGTTGCACCAGTCTACACTCCCACCAGCAGTGGAGCAGGGTTCCTCTTTCCCCACAGCCCTGCCAGCATTTGTTATTGGTTGATTTCATGATAGCAGCCATTCTTTCTGGAGTGAAGTGGAATCTCAGCATTGTTTTCATTTGCATCTCTCTAATGACCAGTGATGCTGAACATTTTTTCATGCATTTATTTGCTATTTCTACTTCTTTGTCTGAGAAATGTCTCTTCATTTCAGATGCCCATTTTCAGATTGAGTCTTTAAATTTGGGAGGTCTGATCTTTCTAAGTTCTTTATAGATTCGAGATAGCAGACCTTTGTCTGAGGAAAAGCAGGTGAAGATTTTTTCCTACATTGTGGGTTGTTTCTTCATTCTGCTGGTGGTTTCTCTTGCTGTGCAGAAGCTTTTTAATAAGAAGAGATCCCACTTGTTGATTGCTTGTCCTAGTTCACCAGCAACTGAGGTTTTGTACATAAAATCTTTTCCTACACCAATGTCTTTAAGAGTTCTATCTAACTTCTGTTCCAACTGGTTCAGAGTTTCTACTTTAATATTTAGATCTTTAATCCATTTCTATTCTACTTTAATGCATGGCAAGAGATATAGGTCTAGTTTTAATCTTTGGCAAGTTGAAACCCAATTTTTCCAGCACCATTTTGTTAAAGAGGCTATCTTTCATCCAGTGAGGGTGTTTGGCTCCTTTATTGAAGATGAGATGGCTGAGTGTGTCTGACGTTGTTTCTGCATCTTCTAATCTGTTCCTTTGGTCCTCAGGTCTGTTTCTTTGCCAGTACCATGGTGTTTTTATCACAGTAGCTTTGTAGTATAGTTGCAGGTTGGGGATTGTGGTACCCCCTGCCATGTCTCTGTTACCTAGAATTGCTTTTGCTATTCTGGGTCTCTTCTTATTCCAAATGAATTTGTGGATTGTTTTCTCAAGGTCCATGAAGTATGCTGCTGGGATCTCAATTGGAATTGCATTAAATCTATATAGCAGTTTTGGAAGTATGGCCATTTTCACTATGTTAATCCTTCCTACACAGGAGCAGGGGATCTCTGTCCATTTTCTGATATCATATTCAATCTCTCTTTTCAGAGTGCTATAGTTTTCAGAGAAGAGGTCTTTGATTTTTTTTGTTAGGTTGATTCCTAGATATCTCAATTTTTTGGATGCTATTGTGAAAGAAATTATTTGTCCTATTTCTCTCTCAGTGAGTCTGTCATTGGTGTAGAGGAAAGCTATTGATTTTTGTGTGTTGACCTTGTAACCAGCTACTTGACTGAATTTGGTTTTTAAGTCTAGAAGACTTTTGGTGGAGTTCTTGGAGTCTTCTATATAGAGTATCATGTCATCTGCAAATAATGACAATTTGACTTCTTCATTTCCTATCTTTATTACTTTTATTTCTTTCTCTTGTCTAATTGCCATGGCTAATGTTTCCAGAACTATATTGAACAAGAGTGGTGAGAGTGGACATCCTTCTCTTGTTCCTGATTTTAGTGTGAAAGATTTTAGTTTTTGAACATTTAGTATGATATTGGCTGTTGGTTTTTCATGGAAGGCTTTTATCAGTTTGAGGTAGAGACCATCTATTCCAATTTTTTGCAGGGTTTTTATCATAAACACATGCTGGATTTTGTCAAATGCTTTTTCTGCGTCTATGGAGAAAATCATATGATTTTTGTCCTTTTCTCTATTGATACAGTGTATTACATTGATTGATTTGTGTATGTTGAACCATCCCTGCATCCCTGGGATGAATCCCACTTGATCAGGGTGTATGATCTTGATGATCTTCTGCATTCTGTTTGCCAGTATCTTATTAAGGATTTTTGCATCTATATTCATTAGTGAGACTGGCCTATAGTTCTCTTTTTTCAGTTGGGTCTTTCTCTACTTTGGGGATCAAGGTGATGCTTGCTTCCAGGAATGAATTTGGGAGTATTGCTTCCCTTTCAATTTCATTGAAGAGTTTAAAGAGTAGTGGCAGTAGTTCCTCTGTAAATGTCTTGTAGAATTCAGCAGTGAAGCTATCAGGGCTCTGACATTTCTTAGTTGATAAGTTTTTAATTATGTTTTCAATTTCATTGATTGCTATTGGGTTGTTTAGAATTCTTAGGTCTTCTTCATTCAACTTTGGTAATTCATATGTATCTAGAATCTGTCCATTTCTTCTGTGTTGTCCATCTTATTGACATATAGGTTCTAGAAGTAGGTATTTATGATCCTCTGTATTTCTGCTGGGTCTGTTGTAATTTCACCCTTTTCATTCCTAATTGCATGGATTTAGGATTTTTCTTTCCTTTTTCTGATAAGATTGGCTAAGGGTTTGTCAATTTTATTGATTCTTTCAAAGAACCAACTCTTGGCTTCATTGATTTTTTGTATCGTTCTCTTAGTCTCCATTGCATTGATTTCTCCTCTGATCTTTATAATTTCCTCCCTTGTATGAGCTTTGGGGTTGTCCTGTTCTTCTTTTTCTAGAAGCTTGAGGTTGAGCATCAGGTTGTTTAATTGGGCTCATTCTGTTTTCCTAATATGCATATTCACTGCTATGAATTTCCCTCATAAGACTGCTTTCATTGTGTCCCATAGATCCCGATATCTTGTATTGTCATTGCCATTTAATTGAAGGAACTGTCTGATTTCTTCTTTAATTTCCTCTGTGACCCATTGGTTATTCAAAAGTGTATTGTTCAATTTCTATGTGTTTATGAAATTTTTTCAGTTTCTTTTGCTATGGATCTCCAATTTCATGGCAGTATGGTCTCATAATATACAGGGGATAACTTCAATTCCTTTGCACTTACTTAAAAATGTTCTATGTGTGAGTATGTGGTCTATTTTGGAGAATGACCCATGTGCAGCTGAGAAGAATGTGTATTCTGATTTTGTGGGGTGGAAGACTCTGTAAACATCTGTTAAGTTCATTTGTTCAAGAGTTCAATTGAGTTCTTTTATTTCATTACTTATTTTTAGTCTAGTTGATCTATCTATTTGTGACAGTGGGGTGTTGAGGTCCCCCACTACAATTGTATTACTGTATATATGACTTTTCATGTCCATTAGTATTTGTTTTATATAGTTGGGTGCACTAGTGTTTGGTGCATAGATATTTATGATTATCATCTCTTCCTCTTGGATTGTTCCCTTTACAAGGATATAGTGTTCTTCTTCATCTCTCTTAATCAGTGTTGGTTTGAAATCTACTTGATCTGCAAAGAAGATAGCTACTCCTGCTTTTTTTCAGGTTCCCATCGCATGGAGTATTGTTTTCCACCCTTTAACTTTCAGTCTATGAGTTTCTTTTTGAATTAAGTGCATTTCTCGTATGCAGCATATTGTTGGATTTTGCACCTTGACCCATTCTGCCAGTCTATTTCTTTTGCTTGGTGAATTGAGACCATTAAGGTTGATGGTTATAACAGAAACATATTGACTTGTCATTGCCATGACTTTTTCTTTTTGTTGGGTTCTCCCCCTTTACATTTAATTTCTTGCCATGCCAGATGAGTTCATTCTGCTTTGCTTCCTGGGGTTGTGATCCTCAATTTCTGTTCCTAGGATATTGTGTAAAATTTTTTGGAGTGCTGGTTTGGTATTCATGAAGTTCCTAAGGTGCTCTTTGTCGTGAAAGTATCTTACTTCTCCATCAATTTTAAAAGATAATTTTGCAGGGAACATCAATCTAGGTTGGAGGCTGTTTTCTTTTAGGTTTGAAATATGTCACTCCAAGCTCTTCTTGCCTTGATGGTTTGTGTTGAGAAGTCTGTTGTGATTCTGATGGGCTTTCCATTGTATGTGATTTGTTTCTTTTCTCTAATTGCTTGTAGAACTTTGTTCTTCAGTTGAGTTTCTGGAATCTTAATAATTATATGCCTATGTGTAGATTTTTTTTGATCAAGGCTATTTGGAGGCCTATATACCTCACTTATCTGTATGTCAAGTTCTTTTCCCTTGCTTGGCAAGTTTTCTGTCATTACTTCTGTGAAGAGTTTTTTTATGTCATCTGCACTCTCTCCTGTTTCTTCATTGAGTCCAATCAGTCTTATGTTATTCTTCTTTGCATTGTCTAGCAGTTGCTGGATTGATTTCTCATGTTCCCTTATAATTTTGAAGCAATTTTTCTTTTTCTGGTCATTAATTGCAATCTTATCTTCTATATCTGAAATTCTGTCCTCACATTGGCTCATTCTGCTGTGTAGATTTTCAGTGGAGTTTTTCATCTCCTGGAAATCTATTTGCATCTGTTTTATGGATTCCATTTGTTTCTTATGTTGGGATTCCATCATGTTCCTGAGCTCTTCTCTAGATTGATTAATCATGTCTTGCACTATTAGCACAATTTCTCCTGTTATATGAGAAATTACTTCTGATTTCATTTTTTCCAGATCCCCTTTTGTTGCCAGTTCAGTGGGCCCAGGTGGTTGAGTATCAGTGTGTTCCATCTCATTTCCCTTTGGGGTTGCTGTAGGTGATCTGGAAGTCTGGTTTTGAGACTTATTTGCGTGTTTTCTCATTTTGACCTGGGGCCCGGGGTGCTGTTGGTGTCCACACAGCTCACCTCCTCTGAGCTGGATGAGGTGGGCCAGGGGCCAGGAACTGTGGTAGGGATGGTGGCCGGAAAGCCCCTTCCTCTGGGCCTGGAGCTGCAGGACATTTGGCTGCCCAGAAGCCTCTTCTTCTGGCCCAGGAGCAGTGGGATGGTGGCTCAGAAGCCCCTACCTCTGGGCTTGGAGCAGCAGGATGGTGGGCAGCCCAAAAGCCCTTTCGTCTGGGCTGGGAGCGGTGGGAGGGAACGTGGCCAGGCAGCCCCTTCCTCTGGACCAGGAGCAGTAGGATGGCAGCTCAGAATCCCCTAACTCTGGGCCAGAGATGTCATTCTTTACCCTTATTTGACTCATAAATCTTCCTCTTTTGTCTATTACCCTGACTAAATTAGCCTTCAGTCAAGAGCAGATTTTCTGACTAAATTGAAACCACAGACTTTGGCATTCTTAATGTAGACCCAAATGTGGGTTTATGTCTGCTCTCTGTTATTTCAAAATAAAAGGAGATTGGGGAGACATCAGGTTGAGCCACCAAGACTTTACTTTTTACTTAAATTCTTTTATTGATACATTTTAGGTATACAATACATTTACATTTATCATTGGGATCTTGTACCTTTACATAATGTATCTTTGTTCTTATTTTTTCCCCATTCCCCTGCCTTCCCTTCAGCTCCTCTACCTCTCCCTATTTACAAGACTTTGTTTTCATTTTTTTCCTTTTCTCATATTTTTTCCTTTCCCTTCCATACTGAATAGTTTCTCTGGTGTGAAAAACTGAAAGTGTAAATAAGGATTAAAATGAATAGTTGATAATGTGAAATAGGAAGAAAAGATCAAGACTTTTTAGGAAAAAGAAGAAATAATTTCAAGATTTTTGATGTTTTTAAAATGCTTCTGAGTATTTTAATATGGTTCCAAGTAAGACACCGTATATTACTTCAGGCACTCTTCCAGTGAAAACTCCAGTTTGCCCTAAAGTAAAAATGTGATCCTGTATTACCTGATTTGATCAAATGTATTTATCAAGTTAGTAAGTTGTTTGCAAAGTCTGCTTTCTAACTCAGCCTTAATGGGCATGACAGCAATGTTATAGGCTTCAGAGAGAACAGAACTGTAAATGTTGTGCAGAACAAAAGATTTAACACTGAACAGTGTGATCAGCTAATGGAATGACATTGCAAATGGCAGTGCAACAGGAAAATCCTTGCATTATTGTTTTTAAAAAATTAAGATGGATAAAATGTATTAAGTCCTACAAATGAGAAAGAAAAATGTTGTAAGAAAAAAAACCTTAAATTTTAGTGCAGAAAAATCAGCTTAGTGAAAATTGAAAATGCGTGTAATAAAACTAATTCAGGCAGGATATTAATCTTGTGTAAAAAAGATAAAAGCATGTTGAAGCCTGATTGTAAAGTATTAATGTGCTAAAGCATCATAAAACTTCACATATGCCCTTTAGTGATAGTATTGTTAATGGTGATAAAAACTTATTTGCAAATTCTTCTTTTATGAAGTCTGGAGACTGAAAATCTGAAAAACAAAGGCTAATGCAGACATATACTGTATGAAAATAATAGGAAAGCAGTAATAGGAAGCAGTAATAGGGTTTGGAGTGACTGGTCTCTTGACATTTGGATATCCAGATCCAGGGGCTGGTGCATCTGTGACTTCAGTTGGGATGATCTGGGTTTGCTTCTTAGTGATATTGGATTTTTCTTGATTCGTCTAAATTTTCTTTCTTATATATATAGTGCTTGTGCCATTATACTTACTCTGGCCCACTAAAAACTATAAGAACTCACTATTTCTAGATTTTTTCCTTTCTTGAGAGGAAGTGAGTCTCAATTCTGATTTTGCATTATTCTGTTACTGAATTTTAGAGAGCAGAATCATTGGAATTTGGCAATAGCTCATGAAACTTTTATAGAATAGAGAGATTCTGGATGATATAGCATGAAGAACTGCACTACGAATACCCATCAGTTTGACCTGAATGCAAATATTCATTGGGTTCCTTACTACCGGATGTTGATTAGTTTATTTAACCTTTCTGGGTCATTCAGACTTAATAGGAAAAACATATACAAACAATAACAGAAATAATCTCTATTTGTATAATTTTTTGAGGGTCTATAACGTATCTAAAGCTGTTATACCGTAGGTGCCTAAATGTAATAATAATCATTAAAATGTTTATTCTTGGGTTTTTCATCTACTCAAAAGATTCTACTAGCTGACCTCCCCCAGTTTATGTGATCCATACTTTATGATTCAGTTATTCAGTTCGATATAACTTGTTTCTTTTGTTTAACTTCTTTAAGAGATTTGTGTTCATGTGTTAAGACCCCAGTCACATTCTATTTCCTACAAAAGGCATTTCTAAGCTGCCTAGAACACAGTGATCAACCTCTGCACCTTTTGTTCCTTCTCTGGCCTCCAGATGCAGTTATCCTCATGTCTCTGGTTATGTCAGGTTTTATTACTCCATTGCTAACAGAAACAATGACTTGGACTTCTTTCATCTCTCACCCTCCCACAAAACTCTTAAAACATTTAGCAAATTAGAAAATACTTGATTGAAATTCTTTTATTTGTTTACAGTTTAGGATACAGAGAATCAAGAATAGCTCAAAACCTGAGTTAATACACAAATGTGGCCTTTGGAGAATTTTAAGAGCATATAGCTCATATTTTAGATGTGACTTCAGGATCCTTTGATTTTGTGACATGATGCTATTTGAAGAACAGGTCTCTATATAGGTCTAATTAGAAGTAAACCAGTGATTAGACCCCTGATCGTTGACTTTATAAACTCATCATCGACCTGATGATGAATATGTATGAAATTGTCCTTTCTTAAGTATTTGGCTACATTTAGCTTTACTCTCTTCAATTCCATTGTCCTTTACCACTGTTTTCTTCTCATTCCTTCCCAGGTAGCCTCACTTTATTTCTTATAAAGTTATCAGCCAAGAGAAGAGCAAAGGGAGCTCTCCCTGATGCTATGCCATTCTGCTTTTCTATGTTGTTAGGTATTGCTCTTGAAGGTCTAGAGAGGTTTTACAGAGTAGGTGATAGTTCAGGGAATATGAAGTGTAAAAATAATCTACAGGAGGATAGGAGTGAATATTTATAAATGTCTCTAAAATCAAAATAACAGCAACAAAAATGTCTGGCAACAAAACTGGATTTGCCTTACAGAGCAGAAGTAGCAGATCCCCAGATACTCTGCGAGAAGACTAAAGCTGGCTATATTATCCTTGAAAGAGATGGATGACCACATGGCAGCATTTCATTATTTTAATTAAACTATCAGGACAACAATGCAGAGGAAGCTCAAAACAAACATCTTGTGTTTCTGATTTTTAATATCTTGTGTTTTGTTTTCTTATTTACAAGTATTACTCGCACTCGTGACTTATTTGTCTGCTGATTCGTATTTCAATATTTAGTGCATGGGTACATCAAATTATCTACTATCCTATTTAATTAAGAGATAAGCCTTAATAAAACATGGTTAACATGAACAAGCCTTAGTTATTATCCTGTGGCTATGTCCTACTGAATACCATTTGGATTAAAACATCAATAAATGTAAGCTTTCATAATATGATGAGATGTTTCTAGATTGGATGAAGAACTACATTGGATGAGAGAGATTAGATTTTGAAAATAAAAGGATAATTGATGAGGTTTATTCATGTATTTATTTATTCTACATTTTTAAAACTTCCCAAATACTATCACTTCGGAAATACACACATCCATTAGCCTGTTTTAATTCTCCATTTGACAGCACAGGTTCATGCCTTGCTTTGTTATGTTTTGAACATGAAGAGATTCAAGTAATCTGATTATGATGCCTGAAACCCTCCTTTCATTTTGTTTATTTTTTAGAAGTGTTTCTTAGTGGAAGGCATTGGGAGTCATTAATTATAGACCCACGAAGGAAAAGATTTTACAAAACTGTTAAGTCAGATTTTTGTAAACCAAAGCATACTTGGCACTTGATTGCATATTGTACTATAACACTGCCTAATGTTTCACTGGGGTAGGTGTACCAAATCAGTTATTAACACATAAAAGGAAAGTCTACTTTTTCATATTTATAAATGCTTTCAAGCCTATCCCTCACTAAAACCAGTGAGGTTGGACAAAGTACACAATGACAGTGAACTTCAGTTTTCTTTTCTGTTGAAAAACAATAATTACTCCTGCCTTGACTAATTCACAGGATAATTCTGAGGCTTATATGAGATATCAGATGTCTAACTTCTTCATAAATTATTAAGCCCTATACAGATATCAGATATTATTATTGTGATAATTAATGCCCAAAAGTAGCTTTTCCTTTATATTAATATAATGAGGTCAGAAGCCAAACATTGGTTCTCTGAAGTAATATTTTATTGTGGTTTGAAAAATAACCTATTTCTAAAGTACTTATGTAATCTAATGTAATTGCAGCTTATAATCCATAAGGATGAAAATTTATTTTCATATACTTTTTCATATAAGATGGAAACCATCATAGCCTCTGAAGAAAAATACAGCTTTTTATTAAGCAAAGTATCTCTCATAATTCTAGTTCCAGGCTCATGAAAATTTTTATAAAGTTAAGACCAAGTATTCTAGTATTTTTTAAATTATTTTCTAATAAAAATTTTTTAAACTGAAAAATTATAATTAAAACATTAGATTTTTCTTTTATATAAAATTTATATATAAAATTTTCTTTTTAATATTTTATTCCTTATATTTATCTTCTGGAGGTCATGAAATATCTATGACCCTTAATATGGAATTCTGTTTAAGAATCTCTTTGTTGTCCAAAGGTACATGGGGGCAAATTCTAACGTCTAGATTTTCTGAATGTAATGAAACCAAGAAAGAAAAAAAAAATAGGTAGGTTTTGATTGTTTTTGAATCCTCAGAAGTCAAGACAAGGATACATTTTTTTTTTGGAATAGCCATGCTTATATGTTTTTAATTTTTTATTAGTACATATTTGCCATAGTGATCACATTCATCATAGGGAATTTGTACCTATATATAATATGTCTTAAGTCTTCTTTGTTTTTTCCATTACCCTCCATCCCCTTCAACCCTTCTTCTTCTCCCCATTTACACAAACTTTGTTTCCAATTTTTCCATCCATTCTTTATTTTTTTAACCCTTTTCCCCTTACTTCGATCCCCCCTCCCTTGTTCCCCTTCCCATTTGAATATGTTCTTCCTACTTCCCAATATCTATCCTCCATTTTGCTCCTTGTTTACCTTTAAGGTTTCTCACACAAGAGAAACAAGGTGGTATTTAAAACTGTGTGTCTTATTTAAGACAAGGATAAGTTTGAAAATTTTTCTGTATTTGGTCACTGGGAACCTAGTATGAAATCCCAGAACTAGGCTGTACCAAAGAAATGTATCAGTCACACAGTTCTTTGTTTAAAAAGATTGTCTCATGTGCCAGCACGGGCCAAACCATTCCTATATGAGTGAACTAAAAAACCAACAGTCATACAATACATTAGAAAGGGGAGAAGAAAGAAATTTTAAAAGCTTCTTCTTGTTTAAGTCCTTTATCTTCTGCTTCATAGCCGGACTTCTTAATCAGGGAAGATGATATTTAATAAGACGTTTGTCATTATACTGAAAGCTGGTCTGTAGACCCATCACACGACTAAAATTTCTTACTTTGTAGTCACCTATGATGTTTTTAAAAAGAAGGACACACAGAAACTTCATAGAGCTTAATTTACTGGAAATCTCAGCAACATTGAATATTGTTGTTGACCTTCCCCTTTTGGAAACACTTTCTTCTCTTGATCTCAGTCATCCTTATTTCCTACCCCTCTGATCTATCTTTTCACAAGTATCCCTTCTCTACCTGAAGATCAAATCTTTATGTTACCAAAGGTTATTTCCTCTTCTTGAACTTCTCCTGTAAAAAATCTCATTCAACACGTACATGCTGATGACTCCCAATCCAGAAGAAACTTCTTCTCAAGACTGACTGGTTTTAGGACATGTGTCTTCTTGCCCTACTTCAGTTTAATATGTTCAAGTGTAAATTTTATATCTCTTTGTCAGCTCCAAAATCTTCTCTCTTCCTCCATTCTTCATTTTTAACAAATGGCACCATCTTCTGTCAGGTAACCCAACCTAGAACCTGGATAGAGTCTTAAGAGTCTTTTTCTTCCCTGCCCCTTCTTGTGTTTCCTTCTGTGCCCCATATATTTTAAAGCTGAAAAGAAACCTGCAATGGTTTAATTCTTTCAATCTCCCTGAAATATACATACACATATGTATATATTATATGCATATATATATTATAGGTATATATTATATTCTTTTGTCTCTCCTAGGTTGATACACAAGTGGTGGTGAACTTATGTTGCATGTGCCACACATGGCTGTTTGTTTTTATTGAAAGCTTTAAAATGTTCACCATAGAAAGACAAAGAAAGCAACGCTGTGAGGAGAAATACAGCATGCAATTTTCTAGTCTTACTCCATTTTTATAGGCTTCAATACTATATAAATGGGAGAATTCCTAAGGTATATTAATTGCATTTTAGACTTTCTTGGATTTCCTACCTAACCAATATTTAACTACGAAACTATAATTAGAAGATTCATAAACTGAGCCAATTGATTTCCTTATTCTGAATCTGAAAAGACAGCAAAATTTTTTGGCATTGCTGCTAAGAGTTACTAGGGACTTGCAATTTCACTAACATGAATATTGTCCAAAATTCTACTAAGATGAAATAGATGTGCAGTAGGGGTAATGATCATTGCCAGTAACTTTTATATCTAGGAATACATGGGTAACAAAAATGAGAAATAAAATAACAATAATAGCCTTAGCTTTCACAGAAAGCAGACCATATATGGATGTTTATATAAATGAGCAGGCCTACCTATAATGCAAAGCAGAATCTAAAATAGGAGCTGCTATTCCTTGTGTTAGCATTTACTATTGACCAAAAGTATTCACACACATGACTACTAATCCCCACCAAAACATATAATTGCTTTCTAGGCAAATGTATGGGTACTTAGAGAAATAAATTGCCCAAATTTGGTCAGGACTGGATTTAAATCTAATTCCATCTAGCTTCCAGTTTATAAAAGTTGTGCTATTTTCATAAGTGCCTGGAAGAAATAAAGTTTTATGTGCATCCAATGAACCCAGAATATGAAGGCTTATCGTGAAGGCTCTACAGAATTAGTGGAGAGGGTTATAAGAGAAGGTAAATATTGTAGACAGAAAGAATTGCAAGAAAGATATCAAAGTGGGGAAGGGAGGAGGGTACACATGTATTTTCTTTGTAGGTTATGTAAAAGATAGGGACGTAAGCTGTGGTCAGTTTGTAAAGTTTGTAAATTCAGTAGGTGATAGTGAGTGTTCCAGAAAGCCTAGTTATGGGCGTATAATTGTACTCTAGGAAGATTTACCAGGCAACAAAGTATAAAGTGACCTGAGGTAGCACAATAGGGTGGGAAAGGGAATGAGGGAATGCATATAGTACCTGTCTTCCAAACACCCTAGCCTTGAGAATTATCACAGTGCTGATCTGCAAATAATAGATAGTGGTTTGAAGCAGGCAAATCTAGAACCTGGAAACCTTAAGAACTGTATGGGTCCAGTGTGGTGTAAATTTTTTTAACATATGCCTTGCCAGTAGGTTCAATAAGTAAGAAACATTCAAAAAATTAATTTTGTGCAGCCCAAAGAGGAACTCACATTCAAAACACTCGATTCTCTCTTCTATAGAAGGGAAGAGTTTACTCAGTCATGTAATCCTCCCTTTAGGTTTTTATATAAGTCCTACTAGCATTACATGTAATGTGGCTTAGACTACTGGGTTCCTTGAATTCATCTAGATTTCTTACATTTCTGTATTTCTTGATTTTATCTAACTTTTTTTGGATTTCTGCAGGTTTATTGCTTGGGAAATATATAATATATAATAATAATAATTATCCCCCCCACTTCTCTTAGCTGTTACAGAAAATAGATAAGATAATTAATGTGGAAGTCCTCTATACAACACAAAATTTTCTGCTTTTATGGGCTTGAGTTTTTTTAATACTTCTTTGTAGTCTTATAGCACTACATTAAGGCCATTATAAGGCACAAAAATACTTTGAATACTGGATGTATACAAGAGTTTGGGCAGAAGACTGGCTCTTGTACCAATGCACTAATACTAAGTCCTATGCAGCAACTGTGGATATATTTTTGATGCCAAGTTATAAGCTATTATCAAAAGAAAATAGGCTCAGTGGTTCCACCGCCTGCCTCACAAGCACAAGGTTTCGAGTTTGATCCCTGGTACCAAAAAAAAAAAAAAAAAAGATAGGAAACAGGCATAGTAGTAACGAGCTACATTATAGAAATATGAAATAAGTGCAACAACTACAGGTTCATTTTCTGCTAGAGATACTTTAAGGCCACTAAAGTAGAAAGATACAAAAACTACAAGGAAAAACTCATTAATAAAGCAACTCTGTAGGCTATAGATAATATCTCAGAACTGGAAAGGACCGACTTTCACAGAGCAGGTGTTTCAGCTATAGTTCCTGGGAAAAGAAAGGCCAGAAAAAGGAGTATCTAGTGTATGGACTGTGATGAAAGAAACAGCATTGCTTTCTGTAGAATAACTTTAGTGTTCTGTTCATTGCAATATAAAGAGGAAAAGCATGGAATGATGTTCCAGGGGAAGATAAAAAAACCACATACCTGAATTCAGCAAATAGTTATTAAGCATATAAATAGGCACCTAGAGACAAACACAAAGCATGTCAGATAAAGATACTGTTCTCCAAAAACATGGCCTGAAATTCATGAACTTTAAAGATGAGGAGGGGCAAATTTATTCAGAGGCACATAATGAATGATGTTTGTTACACATGCTGAATGCAAATAAAATGCAACTTTAAAGCGATAACAGTAATGGCTAATTTCTGAAGATGTTTTCACTAAATTGAAACACATTTACTCTATAACAGATAAAGCACAAAGGAAATAAAAATTAAACAAAAGTAGAATGAAAATCAGTAATCTTGATTTTTGTTTACTTGAATGATTTTTACCATAAGAAGATGCTCTTTTGATTTTTCAGGGTGTTGGTCATCTGAGCCTTGAGTTTAAAAAGAAAGCTGTTGCTGTCTACAAGCTTCAGTAGTGAGTCTTTGTTTCTCAGTGTCACGGTCAATACTATATTAAAAATAGTTAACACTTATCAAAAACTGTAGATATGTGAAATAATATATAAAGATATAAGCAGAATAAAAAATCAGAAGAATTAAGCTGGGTCCACATTTGAACACCAAGCAAATAAAAAGAGATTGACAGGGTAGCGCCGACGGAAAAATATTCACAAAGAAGGAAGTTAGAGAGTAACTTTCAGGGGCAGTTCTAGCAAAAGCCAAGAATACATTTTCCATAATTTGACAGATAGGATAAAATTTTGTTTGTTTTTTCCTTCTTGCTTTCAAAATGGTTCCTCATTTTTAATCATACATTTATTACCAATATATAGGGTTTACCTATAAACACGTAGCTAATTTCATAGAATAAAATTGAACAAGGAAGGCTGACATAGAAACAGAAAACACTGAAAGAGACAGAGAAGTAGGAAACAAGATGCATTAAATGACAGAATTACACTTAGGTTTGTTTTTCATCACTTTTTTAATGTTGACTAAAAGAACATCTTTCTGTCTTGAACACAAGTCCTTATCTAGGATCACAGATATATCTATTTGCAGTTTAAATGACATATTCACTTGCATTTTTTTATTGTATTTTGGTCTGAGTTGCAATCTCCTGTCTCTTTACAGAAAATTGTAACATGAACCATAACAAAGCTCTCTTGTTTACTCTTCATACAGACATATCCAAAGCATTATTTTGTGGAACCTAAAATGCAATTATGAACTCTAATATTCCTAAACACACTTCCCAAAAAAGAAGCACTGTTTTTTCCCTTAAATTTGGAAACATGCAATATATTTACCTGGAACACCTTTAAAGGATCTCAGTTAGTCTTTAGTTTGATAATGTACTCAGAATCATACTGTGCATCTATCTGTACATCACTGACAAAGGAAAACAGTAGAGAGCTTTCCTTTCAAGAGAGTTCTGACTGTTGCCCTTCAAAGACATTCTAGAGACAGAGTAATGGTGTCTAATAATTTCAGCAAACCCAGGTATTTAGCTCAGCTTTGAACAGGCAGTAATTCACTTATATTTATTTTCTCAGAATGTTACACTAGTCTGAATTAAACATTATGATACATACCTGTACTAGTATAAACTATTTTTTCAAATTTTCCTAGTCAAGATTTCTTTCTCAGAGAAGAAAATTAGACAGGTGCAGCACACCAAATGAGATGAACTTTGTCCTCAAAGAAAATTGGTTTTTCCTTTTCAATTTCATTTCAAAGAGATCTGACAAGTGTGGCTTTGAACAAACTTTAACAGCACAATATCCTTTGTGTAAGTTTTCCCTTGTCAGCTTTTCCATTCCAGCAGGAACTTAGAACAAAGTGGATGCTGCCCTTTGAGTTGAGAACTTCATCAGTTGAATGAACACTAGTATAGTGCAGTGAAATTGAGGGCACACTCTCTCCTAGAATCTCAACAGTGCAGTGTCTCAACAAATATAATTTCTCTATCTGGTGCGAAAGACACTAGCTATACATTCAGTTTCATATATTCTCCTTCTTCTGTCTTCATAGTAAGAGCCAAGCTATTTGGCAACATACACACTTGAAACTTTTACAGATTATGCTAAGAAATTTTCCACCACGCATGGAGCAAACATCACATTACTCTGTGATGTTGTTTGATCCTACACTATTTTATACCAATATCATAGGGAACCTGATTTTTAAGAGGTGCAAAATCAGATTTTTCAGATGTGTGCTGGGTTAGTGTATTGTTTTTCTTTTAACATGAAAGGGAAAATGGATTTTTCTATTTGTTTTGCTTTATTTGATTTTTAACCTGTTTTGTTGCTTTGTGACCATTTAAAAAGTAAAATTCAAAAGAGAAAGGAAAAACCACAAGAAACTTCTTCACAGAGATTCTAATCTTTATTGAACAAAATCTTGTTATGGCTACTCTTTCCTTAGAGCTTTAGATTGGTTGTGAATTGCGCTAGTTTATGCTGATAACCAACTGCTTTGACAAGTTTATTTTTCTTTGTATGCTCTCCTAACATTCTTAGGGTTTTTATTTAGAGTGCCTCTTGCTATCTTTACTTTGTCTTGGCTCCCAACTATTCCTTTCATCTCCTTTCCCCCTCTACACATTAATATTTAAAGACTGTACTAGTGTCAAACATTCATGTAGAGACAAGTTAAATGCAAAGTGGATAAGGTTACAGAATAAGTCCATGCCCAATTTAATTACAGCATTTTGATTAACACAGATTGTAAGTAGTTTGAACTAAGAATTTTAAGTTGTTGAGCTTGAATATTACAAAAGCTAACCAGAGATGAAGTGTAACTTTGACTCAAAAACTGCCAGAAAACGCTCTGATTAACCAATTTAGATGTAGTATCTAATTAAGGATCTAAATATCTTTGGATCACAGAAATTCATGTTTATTGATAAGATAAAATATTTATTACCCAGAGAGCTGAATTAGCAAAAAAAGAGGTGCTCTAATCAGGTGCTAACTCCTAGAAAAAAAGACAAATGTTGCTTGAAATTGAAAATATGATACTTATGAGCAAATCTAGCTTGTTTGTTCAAAAGCCATGCTCTTGCCAGGAAACTCAGTATCTATGAAAGGCTGGAGTAAAGAAGCTGTGGCCAAATTTCTAAATGGACTGGATATGTAATGACTGCCCATAGCAATTGCTAATAGAGAATAATGATAGGCGAGGAAGAAAGGGCATAGTGCACAGATGCAGCAAACCTCCCGGAAGGACAGGCTTGAAACAGCCCCAAGGGCAAGGGCAAAGAAACCCTAGCCTTCTATATTTATTGTACTGTCATTAGTTGACCTACATTTTTCTTTTCCCTTTTTGGATGAATAAAATGTTGTTTCTCTAAAAATTACTACTATAAAGGAGAAAAGGCTACAATATAAGCTTCTATAGTATATTCCCTAGTACCTGGCAACATATTGATACAGAATAAACAACCAATGAATGTAAAAATTCTCTATCTTAAGTAACAAGAAGGTCAAGATAATGCTGACTTTTCTTTAGGAGATTTAATTTTATTTTAACTTGTCCTTCTGGTAATATGAGACATTTCAAATGGAGATAAAATCAAGTATAAATTATGCAATGATTGAGAGAAATAGCATGATGATTGTTGTTCTTTACTTTTTTTCTTTAGGTTCTAAAAATCTAAAAATATTGTGAATACAGTGTTTTACTCATGCATTTTAATAGGCCAAATATAATTTTTGATAGAGTAAAATTTCATGAAAGAGCATTCTATATTTTACACATTTAATCATATCAAAGATAAACTAAGTCCCAATACCATTTCAAAGTCAATATCTTTTCAAAATGGAATTATCTGTTGGCAAATGTGTTCAAATTATAATTAAAACACACACAACTACAACTCACATACATATACAAGCTCTATTCATTCTACTTTCCAGACTAACATAAAAGGAATAAAGTCTATGCACTCTACCACTGAGCTGTGTCCCTAGACCTAAGACTAAGTCCTTTATATCAAAGAAAGTCAGATATTTTTCTATTTGTGTGAACTTTGCCTGCAAGCCTTACTGGAAAGAATTTAGACAGCATATGCTAGAATACTTTGTACAGCTCATTAGAATAGTTCTTAGCACATATCACACATTTATTTATTCTGAAAAAGAACTTTTCTAAACACAGAAAAGCTATATTTGGTATGTTAGATCCAAGAAGTATATTTGGTATATTAGTGGGTCTCACTACTGTTTTCTATCACAGTTTTTTTAGAATATCAACCCAAAAGCTAATGAATACAATATTCCAGAAATCAGAGATTAAAAGTAGACAGTCATTGAATATGCACATTAAAGTATACAATAATCTAACCACCTTCCATCTGTTTTTACATAATTTTATAATTACACATATTTTTAGTGAGAAATCTTTGTAATTTCTTCTTCCCTTGTTTGAAACAATATAAGAGTTGATGCTGGGACTTAATAATGTATTTATATCCTAGAAACTAGAGTTCAATGCATTATCCTATTAAAATAATATATTACACCATTACTAGCATCATTATTACAAAAATGAATTCAGTATAATAAGCCAAATTTGACCAGGGGACTGTGTGGCCATAAATCTACCAAAATAGCACTAGACACAGTTTTCCTGACAAGAAATTTCTATACACTGGCCTCTTGAGACAAGTTGGTTTAATTCATATGCACAGGACATAGGAATATCAAACACTTCTGTCTGAATGCCAAGGAGAACACATTTAAACAGATAATGTCCTTCAGGAGAGAAAAGGAAAGGATTTCTGAATGAAATGTGAGTCTGCTGTTTCTACATAGAGAAGATCATCAAAGGGACATGAAAGTAAGAATCCTAGAATTACCATATATAAAAGTGATAAGCTTTACAATTAAGTGTAGAGTCCATAGTGATAACAAATTATAACCCAAATTCACTGAAGGAAAGAGACGTGATATTCATACATCCCATAAAGAGAACCCTGTCACTTGAGTGAGCCATGACAGGGTGGCACCCAGGCCAAATGGAAGTCAGAAGAATTTCAGATTTGTCCCTTCCTTCCAGGAGAAGTCCAAGGATACCCTGCCACAGGGTTTATAGATGCAGCCATCTATTAACTACTGACTATTGATCTCTGAGCTCCACACTTTTTAAATGGCATCAAAAATATATCCACAGTTGCTGCATAGAACTTAGTGTTAGTGCATTGGTACAAGAGCCAGTCTTCTGCCCAAACTCTTGTATGCATCCAGTATTCAAAGTATTTTTGTGCCTTATAATGGCCTTAATGTAGTGCTATAAGATTACAAAGAAGTATTAAAAAAACTCAAGCCCATAAAAGCAGAAAATTTTGTGTTGTATAGAGGACTTCCACATTAATTATCTTATCTATTTTCTGTAACAGCTAAGAGATGTGGGGGGGAATAATTATTATTATATATATTTGACTGCGAATTTTTCCTGACCAGGAATTCTCGGGGGAGGACAGTCCTGGTGCAGTGGCTGCTTGACTGGTCTCTATGCTTAGGTTTACGACACTCTTTCTTAAAGAATATGCACGTCCCATTATTTGTCAAATTTAGGGCATTGTCAGTTTCTTTTTAAAGTTAGTGAACTGAGGAGAAAATTCCCCAGATAATACAGGGATCTTAACAATAATTAATATTGCAATCTGGTCAAGCAAAAATATTATTAAAACAACATGCCTTGCATTTCTATCCATGCCTTCCACTTTGGCTTTCAAAATCTAAGAAGACCACTTTTTAATGTGTCTTTATTTTTGTAATTTTTATTAGCGCATATTTGCAGTACATAATAATTACATCTACCATGGAAAGTTAGTACATATACATAACACACCTTTTTGTTTGTTTGTTTGTTTATTTATTTATTTATTTGATACTGGGGGTTGAACTCAGGACCTCATGTTTGCCAGGCAGGCAGTGTGCTGCTGAGCTACATTCTGGCCCTACACAACACATCTTTATTCTGTTTATGTCCATTTCTCTTCCCCTTCCTCCCCTTTCTCTATCTCCTGTGCATTTTCTCATTAGCAAAAGATCTACATCTCTGTTCACTATTATCAGTCTTTTATTTTACTCTTTAATTATTTAAAATTAAGGGTTCTTATATAAGAAGAGCCATGCAATATTTAAGTTTGTGTATCTGATTTATTTTTCTATTGTGGTCTCAAGGTGCAAGCATTTTTCTAGAAATGATTCAAACTTACCCTTTTCATAGCAGAGTAGTACTCCATTGGGTATAAATACCACATTTTTTTGTCCACTCATCAGTTGATGTACATACAGGCTGTTTCCATGACTTAGCTATTATGAATTGCACTTCTGTAAACAAGGGTGTATATGTATTATTGCAATATGATGTCTTCAAATCTTTCCAGAAGACGTTTAGAAGGAGAAGAGCTGGGTTGAATGGAATTTTTAAGTTTAGGTTGTTTTTTTTAGTATTCCAGCATTTATTTCATTTTTAAAAAATATTTTAATATAATACAAGTAGATATAAATAAGGAAATATAAAGGCCATTCTATGCAAAAAAAATTTTCATAACAAAAATGATTAGAGAATTACAATGGTAAATATGCTGTGCATCATGATCTAAAATAAAACTATTTTAATTTGCTAATCTCTCAGCTCATTTCCAATAATACTGTATCTTTTTCATAAAATATTTTAAGTATTCACAAAGTTGCTCACATTCTTTATAATTTTGAACAATTTCTTCTCTTCCTATTTCACAATATTTGCTATTCTTTTTGATAGATTTCCACATACTGATTCCATAGCAGTTGTACTAATTTACATTCTCCCCAACAATGTAAAAGTGTTCCTTTTTCCCCACAGCCACGCCAGATATTGTCATTATTTGATTTCTTGATGATGGTCATTCTTTTTGAGGTAACATGGAGTCTTAGGGTTGTTTTAATTTGCATTTCTTTAATGGCCAGAGATGTTGAACACTTTTTCTTGTATTTACTGGCCACTGGTAACTCTGAGAAGTATCTATATATTTCAGTTGTCTGCTTTTTAAAAATTCTTTTATTGGTACATTTTAGGTATGCAATACATTTACATTTATCATTGGGATCTTGTACCTTTATATGATGTATCTTGGCTCTTATTTTTTCCCCATTCCCCTGTGCTCCCTTCCCCCCCCTCCACCCTTCCCTATTTACAAAGACTGTTTCCATTTTTTTTCCTTTTGTCATACTTTTTCCTTTCCCCTTCTCCTCCCACTTCCCCTACTCTTTTGGACCCTTTTCTTCCTATTTCACATTATCAATTATTCATTTTAATCCTCATTTACACTTTCAGTTTCTCACACCAGAGAAACTATTTGGTATTTACATGTTTGTCCTATTTATTTCACTTAAGAGTATCGCCTTAATGTGCATCCATTTACCTATAAATGTCTCTAGTTTGTCATTCTTTTTGGTTGACTACTACTCCATTTAAAAAAACCACATCTTCTTTATCTAGCCTCCATGGGTGGATGGGCACTTGGGCTGTTTCCAAGCTTTAGCTATTACAAACTGTGCTGCTATAAACATGGGTGTGCATATATCACTGTGGTATGATTCTTTTAATTCTTTTGGGAAGATATCAGAGGAATAGCTGAATCAAATGTGACCTCTAATCCTAGTTCTTTGAGGTATCTCCATACTGATTTCCACAGTGGTTGCACCAGTCTTTGCTCCCACTAACAGTGGAGAAGTGTTCTTTTTCCCCACAACCCTGCCGATATTTGTTATTGGTTGACTTCTTGATAGCAGCCATTCTTTCTGGGGTGAGGTGGAATCTCAGTGTTGTTTTCATCTGCATCCCTCATATGACCAGAGATGTTGAACATTTTTTCATATGTTTATTTGCTGCTTTTACTTCTTTGTCTAAAAAATGTCTGTTCATTTCAGATGCCCATTTTTGAATTGGATCCTTAAATTTGGGAGTTTTGACTTTTTTTAAGTTCTGTATGTATTCCAGATAGTAGTCCTTTGTCTGAGGAACAGCTGCTAAACATGTTTTCCCACACTGTAGGTTGTCTCTTATCTTGGTTGGTGGTTTCTCTTGCAGTGGAGAAGCTTTTTAATAAAATGAGATCCCAGTTGTTGATTCTTTGTGCTAGTTCCTGTGCTACTGAGGATTTGTTCATAAAGTCTTTTCCTATGCCAATGTCTTCAAGAGTTCTACCTAACTTATCTTCCAGCAAGTTTAGTGTTGCTGTCTTAATATTTAGATCTTTAATCCACTTTGATCTTAGTTTAGTGCATGGTGATAGATATGGGTCTAGTTTTAATCTTTGGCAGGTTGAAATCCAGTTTTTCCAAAACTGTTTATTAGAGGCTATCTTTCCTTAAAGAGGATGGTGGGCTCCTTTGTCAAAGATGAGGTAGCTGGGTATGTCTGGAGTTGTTTCTGCATCTTCTAATCTATTCCACTGATCCTCAGGTCTGTTTCTTTGCCAGTACCATACTGTTTTTAATCACAGTCGCTTTGTAGTATAGTTTCAAGTTAGGGATTGTGATACCCCCTGCCATGTCTCTGTTGCCTAGAATTGCTTTTGCTATTCTAGGTCTCTTCTGGTTCCAAATGAATTTTTGGATTGTTTTCTCTAGCTCTGTGAAATATATTGTTGGGATTTCAAATGGCATTGCATTAACTCTATATAGCAATTTTGGAAGTATGGCCATTTTCACTATATTGGTTCTTCCCACCCAGGAACAAGGAATCTCTTTCCATTTTCTTATATCCTCTTCAATCTCTTTTTTCAGAGTGCTGTTGTTTTCAGTGTAGAGGTCTTTTGTTTCCTTTGTTAGATCGATTTTTAGATATTTAAATTTTTGGATGCTATTGTAAAAGGAATTGTTTCCCTAATTTCTTTCTCAGTGAGTCTGTTATTTGTGTACAGGAAGGCTATTGATTTTTGAGAGTTGACCTTGTATCCAGCTACTCTACTGAATCTGTCAATTAAGTCTAGAAGTCTTTTGGTGGAGTTTTTTGGGTCTTCTATGTAAATCATCATGTCATCAGCAAATAATGACAGTTTCACTTCTTCCTTTCGTATCTTTATTCCTTTTATTTTTTTTCTCTTGTCTAATTTCTGTGCCTAATGTTTCCAGAACTATATTGAACAGGAGTGGTAATAGTGGTTATCCTTGTCTTGTTCCTGATTTTAGCGTGAAAGTATAGTTGCCTGTGTTTTGACCGGGTCTTTTTCTTTGGGGAGTCTAATTTTTTGAATTCTTTAAATATTCTAGATATTAATCACCTGTCAGGAAGACCTGGCAAAAATTTTTTCCTATTCCGTAGGTTGTCTCTTCACTTTCTTAGTTCTTTTTTCTGCTTAGCAGAAACATCTTAATTTGACGCAATACCATTTGTTGACACTTGATGTTGTTTCTAGTGAAATAAGTTTCTATTCAAAAAGTCCTTGTCTCTGCCTGTGTGTTCAAATTTTACCTATTTTATCTTCCAGAAGATTCTTTTGCTTTGACATTTAAATTTTTCATCCATTTTTGCTTTAGTTTAGTACATAGTGAGAGATACAGGTCTAGGCTGAGGAAGACATTTTTTATAAAACAAACAAAGCCCTGGAAATGTCCTAATTATAACTTAGTTCTCAAATTATAACTTGCTTATAAGGATGGAGATCCTGACATTTTGGCTGAGAAACCTCAAATCATTAAAAGACTTCTTGATTATTTTAAGTTGTGTTATTTCCCCACCTTATGTTTTTTTTTTAATCAATAGTGAGCATATCATTAGCCTTGATATCACATCACTGAATGTAAAACATAGGAAGGAGCAGACTCAGTTGTTCTGTGTTTGAATTTGAGGTTAGGAGCACACAAGAAGGAAACATAGCAAAGTTACCTTCGTATTTTGAAAAAATCACCAATAATTTCTACAGCTGGGGGAAGGGATTTCTTTCTGAATCCATCAAAGCTTCAAAGCACAGGCAGAGCTTTTATTAATATGTGTATGTGGGGAGAAAAGGGATACTTTGTAGATATTTTGAAAGTCCTTTTATCTAAGATTTACACCTCAGAAATAAAAGTTTTCATTCTTTTAAATTTCAATTGATGGTTTACAAATAATTTAAACAAGTTTTAAGACTTACAATTTCATTCCTCTTGTTAATTTTATACACAAGTTCTCTATGAAATCTATGTACTTTTCATTGCATATATAGTTTCAGGGTGGTCTATAGAAAGATTCTGTGGACACCAGGGCACATAAAAAGCACTTGGACCACAGACCTGCAGCACTAAAAACACTCAGGTGACACCACTGCTGCTATTCTGGGGACCAGTCCTGAATGTGCCACTTTTGACTAAGAAAGGATGTCCACCTAGGATGAGGACATTGAGATTTCTGTTTATGTTCTAGCTCTGTCCTTTTAGGTATGTGAAAATGTTGTGATGTGGCTCTGCCACTAACTACCCATGCAACTCTACAAGTGTCCTTGCCTATAAAGGAGAAATAGCTTAATCTTGCTGTTCTTAGAATTATTGAAAGATCAAATAATATAATGTATTGAAATGCTTCACAAATTATGGTTATATTATTAATATTAGTTATCATGTATTACTTCACATCCCTTGTGGCTCTTAATCCCAATATATCTACAAATTGGATTAAGAAATTCCTAGGGGATTAGTGAATCATACTGCTGAATGTGTCTGGGTGAATCATGAAGGGGTGACCTTGGGATCCATTATCTAGTCTAACTCTTTCCTCTCTCTCAGACTGTTACCCTGCTCAGATTCTCCACTAACATGAACTAAGTGGCTTTGCTGCACCAAACTCTGTCACCATGATGTTTCTGCCTCAGAGCTAGCCCACAATGGACTGTATCCCTCGAAACTGTGAGCCAAATTAAATATCTCCTCTAAGTTGTAGATGCCAGGTATTGTGTCCCAGGAACTGGAAAGCTGACTAATAAAGCCCTCTTCTGTTTCAATGTAATAGTAGTTTGTGAAAAAATCCACTGGCAGAATAAAAAACCAGGCTGTACCTACTACTTATGAAATGTAGTGATCAAATTGTAAAAAGTAAGTACTTACAATTAGTGCTTAAAAAGACTCAATCCCTAATTATTAAAAAAGCAAAATTAAGTAACAAGATTAATAAAGCTGTCATATTAATAAAATTTTTGTTTTTGCTTTTGTTTCCTTTACTATAGTGCTTAGTGTTGAGGAAGGGGCTGTGAAATGAACACTATGATATACTGCTGAGCAGAGTTCAAATGAGTACTTTACAGCATGTTAGTAATATGTATTAAGATATTTAAAAAGTACTTTTGAACTCAGTAACTTCACTTCTCAGGATCCATTTTAAGAAAATAAAAAGAGATGTGTTAAAATGTAACTCATGGATCAATATTTAAATTGCAGAATTAGTATCATAATTAACTTTGTAATATCTTAAATGACCAAGAATAAGAGGACTGAGAATTTAAAATGTGCATCAATACAATGAGTATGAGACAAAAAATATTCATGAACATTGTATTTTCAAATTTTGAGTTCAGTAGGTAAAATCTAAGGAGCAATCCTCCAGGGAAAATTTTGTAAAAATAGAATATCCTGAGTTTGCCCTGGAATCTCAAATACTTTAAATATATATTAATATGTTTGATGGTAGCAATATCCCTTCTGGAGGTCTGTCTTAATCAGAGCTTTACACAAATACGTTTAACACAATATTTAACCACAAAAAAATATAAGAACCACCCAAACAGACTGTTATGGTGGAAGGTAATAAAAGGTGGCACAGATTTACAAACTCTAGTACATAGTAGAATGCCAATAATAATAAATATTTCATATATTTAATCATATGACTAAGTGATTTAGAAAGATAACATAAATACATAATTTGATTTATTCTAACTTGAATAAAATACTCTATTAAAATAATCTGAGTTATGAGTTAATGAATTATTTTAAATACTTTTATGGGTTTTTATTATTAAGATGTAGTGTTTTATTAAACAAACTTTTAAAATCTATTCAGTTGCGTGTATGCTTTCAGGGAACAGCCTTGGAAGATCTGGTGGTGAATGATTCATCAAGGTAGTTGCTAATATTATGTGAACACAGTAATAATTGATTGCATATTTTGCATTTTTAACCTTTTACCTATTGTTCTGATGTGAAAGAAACAATCTTATAATTCATCAGACATAATACGTACAAAAATAATCTGCTGATGAAATGAAAACCAAGGTTTAGGCACTTTCTTTAGTACTTACAATTTTATTTTTACTCAATTAGAGATACATGAATATATTCTTATTCTCACAACTGAAGTAGCTGATTTCATAATTGGGGTTTAGACTGAATCTATAGCTATATGTAGGAAAATGTGGTTAAATTATTATCTTTGCAGCGTACATGGTGGTGTTTTGAGGGTACTGCCCCAACTGCACATTTTGATGGTTTGGATTAATAGAATCTTTTATGCAAATTATATTTTTTGACCCTTGTTATATGAACAGCACTCTGGTAGATAAAATAGGAATGGAAAAAAACATATGCAGGCGAACTTAATTAGATCGTTACAAAGGAGGTAATACAGTTTAGTCACAGATAATGTAACATGATTTCAATGATGTAACTGTAAGAGAAATACAAAAAGTGTGAGGGTGATCAAGAAAGACCCCCGGCACTGCAATGAACAGACAATTTTAGGGGAGCTTATCCTAGAAAATGAGAAAGATGAGTACAGTAGACAATATGGGGGAGTAATGTGATGAGTAATGTGACAAATAAATGAACAAACAAAATCTTTCCACATTCAAGAATATACTGGATTCTTCTCCTTGGTTCAAAACATTGAGCAGGCTGGATAGAAAATGGAAGAAAGTTTTTCTGAGGTCAAATCATCGAGTGCTTTAAGTTTCAAGCCAAGGTTAAATTCATCTTTTAGTAAAAAGGAAGTCATGAACAGTCCTTGAGCAGCAAAATTATACCATTCAAGCAATACTTTAAAAAATGTATTCTAATGCTAATGTGCTAATAAGGTGTTTGGGAAAACAAATCTACAGAAATTATAGAAGAGACAGAAACTGAAATCCAAACCTATCTCAAATCGACTACTTGTTTGTCCCTGAAATAATTCCGCTTATCATGTCTGAGGTTGGGCCAACCGTCGATATAAACATAACTTTTGTGTGAATTAGAGAAGGGACACCTTTTGAACAGTGAAGCCATGGAGACACTACACTGCTTGGAAAGCAGAATGTACGTTTGTATTTCCCCTAGATCTCAGTAGGCTTTGCAACAGGCTGTCAGTGTAGAACATGATGAGTGTAAACCTGGCTTGATTTTAGTCTCCATTTTTCACTTGGGCAGGCCAACTTATCCAATCTGTGCACTGGATAACTACAAAAGGAGCATATTTCTTTTATTTGTGAATTGGAAACAAATCCTACCTTCAAAGATTTTGGTTAGGACACATAGGCAGACTGCATAGAAGGAAGTGCTGATAGATGTTCAGTGATTAATGATGCTAGTAGCAAGGATGATAGTGAGCAGCAGTAGTAATGTCAGTAGTGGTCCATAGTATTGTTATCTTGATGTGGAATATTAAGGGCTTACACTAATATTCAGACAAATAAAAAATTCAACAATAAAATGAACGGTGCTTGATGACTGGTTAAATTTACAATGAAGAAACATAAGTCAAAGTTGATTTTCAATATGTTAAATTTAAAAAGATGATTATACTTTACATGGAATTTGTGATGACAGGAAGAGCTATTATAGGAAACTGACAAGATCTGTCTTCTATGTGTTTAAGTGAAGGCAACAGTAGATATAATCAGCAAATGATGAAAAATGTGGGATTAGAGCTCAAAGTGAGGATGGTACAAGACTCAATACACTGACACGCAGGTGAATAAAAGAAGTTATAGACATGATCATTGAAGAGAGATACATGAAGAGAGAGAGAGAGAGAGAGAGAGAGAGAGAATGAATTATGGACAGAAGTAAAATGATTCCTCTGTGTGGTACTGCAAATTATCTATTGCTCAATTCCAAATGGGTGCCATTCATAGCACAATGGGCACAATAAAAGCCCCATTAGCAAGGCAATACTTTGTACACTCCATGTCACCCTATATTATACCTGTGATTCAGGAATTTTTCATATTTAGGAAATAATGGAGTTTTAGTTTTGCAAAAGACAAAAGAATAACATATACTACTTCTCACCTTCATTCCATGTAAAATTGGAAAAGAAGGCATGCACTAACTCTCAAAAAACTCAATTTGGGGAGAAAGATAAGAATTCAGAGCACTCCCAAAAGGCTGGTGAGTTTACCATTTTCCTCCTGCCATACCACCTAGCCAGAAAGGAAATGCAGCCTGAAACCTAGAAGTGACCATCAGTAAGAATAGAAAGTCCCAGATGTTTGCTAGTCTCGGTTGAAAGAATCAGCAAGGAGAAGTGTAAAATTTCTAATGCTCAGATAAAGTGTAAAATTTCTTGTTTAATTTTTTCTATTTCCTATTCCCCATCCCCCAAGCAATCATGTGATGGCAGTGGAACAGGCCACAATGCAAGGAGCAGACAGAGAAATAAGAAAGAAAGAAAGAAAGAAAGAAAGAAAGAAAGAAAGAAAGAAAGAAAGAAAGAAAGAAAGAAAGAAAGAAAGAAAGAAAGAAAGAAAGAAAGGTGGGAAGCTTCCCCTTTAGTTGGAGAAGGGGTGATCCTTAAAAGGTAGAGTGGAATTTTGTTGCTTGTTCTGTTTTTATTGGCTACCTTTTGGTTCCCATTACTGATACAGGAATACAAAAAGAAAAAAAAAAAAAGTACTAAGAAAACTTGTAGGAGAATGATCTATCAATGCCAAAAGCCACATAGAAGCCTTAACATAATTTTTAGATCTCCTACCTGCCCTTCATGCAATCAAACTCACAGTCCAAAAATGCCTTCTGGATTCTCAGCACAAAATAATTTCCAGCCACTTCACTGAATTAGTGGGAATGTTTAAAAAGAATATGAGAAAAGAGGAGAATGGAAGAAGTATATGATGATGAGAAAACAACAATATGGGCTTATCAAATGAACAATTTTAAAATCACTAGAAAATACAAAGAAAAGGCAGAGAAGATTTTGAAGGTGTTATTTGAGAGGTAAAAGAGGGAAAAAGGACTTTAAACAAGGCAAATTCACTGAAGGAAAGAGATGTGAAATTCATACATCCCATAAAGAGAACCCTGTCACTTGAGTGAGCCATGACAGGGTGGCACCCAGGCCAAATGAAAGTCAGAAGAATTTCAGATTTGTCCCTTCCTTCCAGGAGAAGCCCAAACCTGCCACAGGGTTTATAGATGCAGCCATCTATTAACTACTGACTATTGATCTCTGAGCTCCACACTTTTTAAATGTTATGAAGAATGAGAGTCAGGTATGTAGATGGTCTATAGCTACTTATATGGAGGAATCATTTGGTCCTGCATTCACTAGAGGAAGTAAAACATAACTTCATCCATTGAAAAGTGACTGGTCGGCAAAAAAGACGAGTTGTCTCCCAGCCCATATTAACTTATGGCAGGAGAAATAATAAGAAATAGCAGAGCAGGACATTCATTCTTTGCACACAGACCACTTCAGGTAAATCTTGTCTCTAGCAGAAGTTCATTTGGCAAATCAAAAGATAACATGTCTTCAGTATTTCAAAAGTTGAAAACTAAAACTCCTTTACAGGAGCTACTGGTAACAGAGGAATTGTACTTCCCTTTATTTTTTCTTTATTTTAAAATAGAATTTCTTTTTCTTAATTTAGTACTTTGTCTTGTGGACTAGCAGGTCAATATGTTTATTGGCAATTTTATAAAATGTGTTTTATTTATTTTCTCAATCAAGCCAAAAAGTTCCTTAGGAGCCATTGTAGTCTATTGGTTAAATATATTTTCACTCATAAGCTTCTATAAAGGTCTATTATTTACAAATAGACAGTAATGGCTTCATCTGATTTAAACCAGCTCATCATTTCATTGTATATTTAGGGAAAGTCCTACATTTAAAAATATGTCTTTAAAATTTCTGTACAAAATGTCAAGATCCACAGTAGCATCTTTTTAATAATTTTTTGTTTATAATAGTATATGCATTTTACTCCCTAGGGAAGTCCAGCTATTAGCTTCTTGATCCATGATAACTCAAGTAAAACTGAATCAAATACCTCATCTTGATGACTGCATTGTACGACTAGAACTTGTCCCTAACTGGACAAGGAGCAATAGATATTCTTGATCTTAAAGGGACAGTGAGCCAATATGGGAATACACATTTGTCTCTACTAAAATAACTATCAAGTGATTATTGGAGAGCACATGAAATATAGCACTTCAGAGTCCCCAGATACTAGGGGTTGGTTATGGTTCCATTTAAGGTCTACTAGGCTTCCTATAAGAGATTCATCATACTTTACTTCCTTTATTTTAAAGTGAAATGAAAAGCAACACTGGTTTATTTTAAAGAATGCTTATATTCCTCACTGTATTTTTTTTTTCTTTCTTGAATCTATAGGGAGGACTGCTGCGTAAAATATTTATCAACTGTCTACATTTTTCCATCTATCCCTGTGGGAGGTGAAATTTAAGGCAAATTCAGAGAAATTAGTATGAATTCATACAAAGGTAACAGAAACTTCTAAGCAGATGCATATTGACTGCGAATTTTTCCTGACCAGGAATTCTCGGGGGAGGACAGTCCGGGTGCAGTGGCTGCTTGACTGGTCTCTATGCTTAGGTTTATGACACTCTTTCTTAAAGAATATGCACATCCCATTATTTGTCAAATTTAGGGCATTGTCTGTTTCTTTTTAAAGTTAGTGAACTGAGGGGAAAACCCCCCAGATAATACAGGGATCTTAACAATCAATCTGAAGAGTGAAGAGACAATAACTGATCAAGAAAGCAGCAGAGAAAACACCTTGGAGAAGGGAGTCCTAATGAGACTTCTCAAGACAGTGGTGGTGTGGAGTTGTTTGTGCCCACTCTTCCAGCTTGCAGAAGTAAGGAGAAGCACAGGGATGCTATAACCTCTCAGGTCTTTACCCAACTCTCCAAACCTACTCCAACATGCCTTCAAATACCTATTTTGAATAATAACATTGACAGGCTGTGAATAAGTATGAGTTATTGAAAACTATAAATGCTTAATTTTCCATTTTCCTCATTCTTTTGTTCCAGACAATCCCAGACTCCATTCCCATTTTTTTCTCTCTATGTGCAAAAACTAAGGCTTTGTACACTCTGTTGCTATGGAAACAGGAGAGAGAGTAACAGTTTATGTATTTCAAAAGCTGTCAGCCTATATGCTGTGGATTTTGATAACTAAACCTATACATGAACAATCTTTCCTCTTCTCTCAACACCCAATACCATAACATTTATTTTTTGTATATATGTGTGTTTCTTGGGAAAATTAAGGTTCTATTTATTAAGCTTTGCTGCAATTCATTTTATACTTAATTTAGTGTCCAGAGGAGAAAGAGAGGCTTTGGTGATGCAGTTAGCGAAATATAAAACTGTTCTTAATAAATGCTTACTAAACCAGAATGAAGACAGAGTTAGCAGACATCGCAACTCAATCTACTGCTGAAATAAAAAATATTGAAACTCTATTAATTTTAAAACAGATCTGAATGTTGCCTGACTTATATTTCAGAGAAATGTAATGTCTGTTATACCCTCTTCAGCTCTCTAATAAAAGAGCTATTTTGAAATTACAAAATACACTGTGTTCTCCCCCAGAGAACCCAATTCAATAGCTTATTGATTTTTCCTGGCTTCCTTAGTCTGGTGTGAAGGGGCTTTTGGGCTCCTAGACCTGAAGGAGAGAGTTTGTTTGTAATTGATTCAGATTCTGTACAGCAAAGCTACTTCCCTCACCCCCAACTCAAAGTGTTTATGAGAGCCCAGCCCATTAAGTCCTGCCTCTGTACTATTCTCAGTTGCTTTCTAGTACTTGCTACCATTTTCAAGAATATTACTGCCCTTTTAGGGTCATTTTTATTAAGTTTGGATGATACAGTTAAGTGGACCAGGAAAAATACATCAGAACTTCGACCTTTAAGTCTAGAGCACACTCTAGTAGTTAAAGGGTCTATTGGGCTCTTAACTGTAAGGCCTACTTTCCTAGTCTTTATAAGTAGATGATTCACTTGAGCCTGAAAAATCAGATCTTGTCCTTTTAAAAGTGTCTATTTTGTACTCCTCCATGAACATACACTAGCAATAATTGACCTATGAATGTGTAAAGGACAAATGAAGAACGAATGAGAAAATAATGAAGAACTAGTACTGTTCATTGCTTTCTTTTTGCTAAAAAATTAATGTTATTGATCCTAAAAGAAAAACTCAAGTTCAAAATCTACTGGTCATTAGAGTTTCAGATTTGTATTAGCTTAGTCTCCTTGTTTTATATCAGTGATGGCAAACCTTTTAGAGACTGAGTGCCAAACTGCAAACCAAAACTCGCTTATTTATTACAAAGTGCCAACATTATCATTAAACCTGAAGACTGAGGTTTTAATTTATAAAAAGGAACTGTTATCCAATGCTTGGCTACTGGGGTGACTTGGCTCAGGTGCTAACAGAAAGGGCTCTGTGTGCCTGCTACAGCACATGTGCTATAGGTTAACCACCACTTTCCTAGATAGTCATTTATCCAGTAAATGAGAATGGCTACAGAATGATTAAGACTGTCCAAAATCAATTATTTTGTTATTCCTTATAAATATAGGAATATAGCCCTTTCTAAGGACTGAAGAGTATCTAATTGACCTTATATTAAAAATAACCAGTTCCTAAGAAGTGATGAATTTGAGACATCTATTAGATTGAAAGAGGTAAATAAAACCCAGAGATACCAATTCAATGGTCTCATCAACTCCTTTGACAGTGTCTGTGACAGTTTACAGATAAAATGGAGAAACAAAGTCTGACCTACTGAAGCTTAGGTCTGTAGATTCTACAAATCCCCACTAATCTGGAAGGGAGTTTCTACAAGATTGTTACTGGATTTTTTTCTCAGTGGTCCTGTCCCCTTCAAAGATTATGTTTGTTGTTTGAATGATACATCAAATGAATGGTTTTCTAATTTTCAGATGTTATATGCTCTAAAGAGTAGAACATATACTATATAATAGAATCAGGTTCCAAAAAGATATTAACATCTTGGGACAATGGCTAAAGCAAACAAAATTAAGTTTAGTAGAAATACAAGTGCTCATAGGTTAGAAGAATATTAGAAATAGTTGTGAAAGAACAGCCTGGGAAAGATGTGAATATTATTTTTATAGATTTTTATAACAATAGCATCAATATGAATCTGTCATGCATTGTGTCTGATAAAAGAACAAACATGGCCCCAGGCTGCATTCATATACTGTAATTATGGGATTTGGAAAAACAAAGGTGGTGGTTTGGCTGTAAACTAGCTGCTCAGATGGCTCCTAATAAGCTCACTTCTTATCTTACAAATCATCTGCACTTTTTGATACAGAAATTCCTGGGGAAGAAACATAGAAAACTAGTTTATTCTGGAAAGGTGAGCAAAGTACTGATGAAATGAAACCTTTCCCAGGTGAACAGCTTTTTGGGATACAGAAATTTATCATGGAAAAAGGAGACTAAAGAAAGGTATGACTTTTTTTCATTTTTTTTCTAAGAGATAAAATTAGAAATGATGCTATGAAGTTATAGAGGTCACCTTTTCAGGTACTATTAACAATCTGGGAAGTCCAAAGATGAAATGTTCTGAATGTTTGGGCAGTTAGTTTCCCTATCGCTACAGTCAAGTATCAGATGGATTATTAAACTGGCTACCCTTTTAGGTCTCTTCTAAATATGATTTATAACACTGTGGTTCTATAACTTTCTCAGAAGCACATAATACAGTTCTCCCTAGCTAAAGATAAAATATATAAAGACTTATACATTAAAATATATAATTCACTATGCATCTGGGAAATTTAAAAAAAACCTCAGGCTTCAAGTTTATCTACCTAGTCTATGTAACAAGAAATTTTACTGAACCGACAAAGCTAAGCACTTTATCCAAAAAGGAGTCTTCATGCCTGTACACTTCGACCACCCCAGGTACCATCTGCAATAAAATTTTATTTAAAAAGAGAAACTCAGATGTTTTCATTCTGAGAGGTCAGATTCATTTCCAGGGCAGTGTGAATATATTTGGCCAACATACCCAAAGTACAATCATGATTTTAAAGACCTACATGGCCACATCTTCTTGGATCTTTCCTTTTTCTCCCTCAGACCATGTCTCCCTGCGACAGTATTTAGAGAATCAGGGATGCATATACATTGAGTATGTATAACTGTGTAGATGAATAAAGAGGCAAAGATTAGAAGAATCTAGGTTTTAAATAAAAGGGATTAGGTTACATATATGATATGACAAATATTACCATTTACTTATGGAAAGGAAATGGAGTTATAGACTAGACATATTAAAAGTACATATAATGAGCTGTAATCATTATTCAATTAATTTACATACCTTGGTAGATATAAAGATTCTCTTATTTATAGTATAAGTTGACATACTTTTTTATACATGAAATTCAACTAGCAATTTATTTGAAATTCGGATTTTCTACCTACCTGGAAGCCCCTGATCTAGTAGATCACAGGCTGGAGAACTTAATTTTTTTTTTTTTTTTTTTTGGTACCGGGGATCGAACTCGGGTCTTTGCGCTTGTGCAGCAGGCGGCGAAACCACTGAGCTAAATCCCCAGCCTGAGAACTTAAATTTTTAAAAAGAAATTTATGTAATTATGATGAAAATTGCTAAATAATACATTTTGAGAAACAATAATTTAGAATATAGCCCAATAGTTCCCAAATTCTTTGTCTCAGAATCTCCTTTCATTCTTAAAAATCATTGAAGACACCAAAGAACTTTTATTCATATAGATTATATCTAGCATGATTTGCTATATCAGAAATTTATACTGAAAAATCAGAAAATATATTTCCTTTTCATTCACTTAAAATTATAATACACTAGTTTATTAACAGTGAGTGTCTGGTGGTGCAGAGTATAAGAACTCCTGGTATTTTTGGTGCCACTTTGTTGCTCCACCGTTAGAATGGCAGCAATTCTTCCCAACACTACTTTTGTGTTACTTGAGCTAGATCAACAGCATGAAAAATTCAACATCATAGTAATAGTAGGGAAGTGGTCTTGATCTCACAGACCTGAAGGAGCCTTGGGAATGATAGGGAGGAGTCTGCAGGATGTGCTCTGAGAACTCTGACATCCCCTGTCAATCCAGGGTTTACCTTTGTGGGTGCCAAGGGAGAAGACAATGGTAACATCAGTGATCGAGATAGCAGAGAACATTATTGTGCTGCATGTCACTTTCTAAGTTTTACATATAACTCATTGAATAGTCACCACAACTCTAGAAATTATAGGCTTATTATTTCATTTTGCAAATGAGAGATTTGAGGTACAGAGAGAATAAAATACTTACCCAAGCTAACAAAGTTTCTGCATGGTAATTATCCTTCCAACCCTTTGCTTGAAGTAAGGAAAAAATGCACTGGGAGGAGACACTACCCAAGGACTGAGCCCTGATACATCTAAGGTAACTCACCAGTGGGACTAGTGTATGGAAAGTTACCAAGGTTATATTTGTCTGCCTCCAGCACAAATCTCTCTCAACCATACTGAAGTTTTAATTATCTTACTGAACTTCATACCTGCTTTATAAACATCCATTTCTATAATTTGATCATTTTCACTTCATCTTCATTTAGCTAAGTAATCTTGGTCAAATCCATTGGTTCAGATTTAGCTGTCTGCTTCATGGATGATCTTTTACAATGAACTTTACCAACTGTCACTGCCAACTCATTCAGACAGGTCAAAAATAGACCCATGTATGCATCTGTTCATTGTAAGCTGGAGAAGAAGCTCACCACTAAATATTGAAAAAAAAATAACATACCATATCAGACCCTCTATGTGACTCCAGGAAATCCAGAAAGTAAACTATTCATGTGGACTTGTTACCATCATCAGAGGGGCCTGGCCCAACTGTAAATGCTCATATTCTTTTCAAATATTTAACACCCATTCAATAGCTAAAATTGTTTGATTTTCCATGTATTTGGTTGCTTGCATTAGAGGACTTGAGATTCAGGTTTAACTAACATTTATTCCATATCTGTGTTATGAGTTCTGCTAATTCCATCCTGTTTTTCCCTTTTTCCATCTTCCAAGTCTGGAGACTACTACTGTGATTATATTGATACATCTTATATTATATGTTTCTTTCAACAACTTTCAAAGAAAGAAGCAAGGCTCAGAAAAGTAGAGACTGGCTCACAGATGCAGGTCTTAAATTTCATTTTAGCCTGAGTTTTAGCCTAAGCCCGGTGACACTAAATCCAGTTAAATGTGAGAACAGAGAAAACAGCAACAATTTTTTTTAAAAAGTGTATAGCATTGTGAATACTAGGTATGCCCTACTGAATATAAACTGTACAGTATACTTGAGACAGCCTGGCAGCATTTATATGGGCAAGCTGCCTTAGTTCACTCTGTAGACCCAACATCTTGAAATAGGAAAGTACCCATCAGTTGATTGGAGCTAGCTCTCTCACCACACTAGAGACTTCTTTTCTTTCCAAACAGTAATGAACTAGTTAGAATATGTGTGAATGGTATAGAGAAAGAATGGGAGACACATGTTGCCCCTCTCTTCTTTGCAATTTAGCATAGTTTTCTCTTCCACTGAGCCCTGCGGTTGTTTCAATATTTTTCTCAACACAGTACTCCAAGCAACCACTAGCAATTGATCACAATTAACAATTCAAGATGAAAGCAATTTTCTTCACTGGTTTAGAGTAAGTCTTCATCTGTGTAAACAACTTGGTTACTATTTTTGCTCTTAGAGAGATTTATATATGTGAATATCACATTTGTGACCTATATATGTTTGAGATTGCATAGATATTTGTTATTATAGAATAAATAGTCCAACAATACTTAACAGGTAACTCAATGCATACTCACACAGTCTGGGTAAATTTCTTGTTACTAAAAAGCATCTATTTCCTATTATCAGCACCTAAATATAACCACTTATTATGTGTGCTTCTTCTATGTCCTTCAGTAAGTCCAAAGAAGGTGAGAGTCAGAGCTCTATATCACTGGGATCAAAGAAAATGAGTCATACATATCCGAGCTCTAGAAGTGCCAATGGCAACGCCTCTTTTGCTCAGCCATGAGCTCTCGCCTGCATACTCAAATGAGAGGACGACAGAGTTGAAGTCTGGATGAGCTCCCTAGAAGAAATCCCCAAGCAATATTAACTGGACTCAATCAACTGCCAAATTTCCTTGGGCTTTTTAGAAAAATTAGGCAAGGTCTGAAGACAAACTCCTAATAAAAATTAAGGTGATAATTCATTACACTATAATAGGAGAATCAACATTTCCTGGTAAGCAGCAGGGAGCTGTGCAACCCAACAGCTATGTGCTAGCATTGAACCTCTCCCATGGGTACTTTCAAGCCTCCATCAGGACAGTGATAAGGGAACTATATTGGAAGTGTGGACTGCGGATGGCTCAGGTGAGTTGGTCAAAACCAAAAATTCACAATTCAATGGGTTGTCTGCATTAAGAGAAGCACAAAAAAGAGAAGGCACATCAAGAGAGAGAGCAGCTCCATACGACCAACTCTATCATGGAAGCTCTCCATATCATTCTGCTCCAGACCCTGTGATTATGAGGAGGGAGTGAAAGCATCCACTAATCAGGGCAGTGTGGTGTGCTATTCACAAGCTCATAACTGGCAATAAAACAGAAAGACCTGTGTCTGCTCTGTTGAGTAATTTCTACACGGAGGCCCTGAGCAGAGATGGCATGTCATTTGTAACATCTGCCTTGGCATCCAGGAGCCAAAGTAAGCTAGTTAGGGAGTTGCATTGCTTCTTTCTCCCTCTTGTTATGACAAGTCTAAGAGACTTGAGGTTATTTGTAAGAAAACTAGTCTGAGCTCTTCAGAGAGTTGTCAACTTGATGCAGGTCAGACAGAAAGGTGTACTGGTGGCTTAGGAAACACCGTGCCCTCCTATTTACCTAGAAAGGTGGAGGAAGTAGCATCAGGTATGGGTGGAGAAATCTTCAAGTATCAAAGCAAAAAACCAGCAGTGTGTGGGAGAAGGTGGATTTTCATAACTGCACAAAAAGGAAGATTTATCTTTATGCCTCATTAGTTTTCTGTCTCTCCACAATGCCTTGGATAGCAAGAGTAGACAATTTTCCATATCAGCCCAATGATAATGATGGGGCTCAATACTAATGCTAACCTCAAGAGTGCTTATCTTATAACTATAATCCTTATCTTGCCTAACTATTCTAAAACTCATATCCTACACCAGTACCTCCCATCTGAATGTGCATACAAATTACAGGGGATCTTGTTGGAGTGAGAATTTTGATTCTATAGTTTTGGGTACCATAATTGGGTGGCAAAGTGTTCAATAATAGAGGTCCAAAATGCAGTCATAACATATAAGCCACTTCTTGCCAACAGTAATTCTTAGTCTTCATATAAATAAGAGAAATAAAACTATAAAAGTGGACTCCACCTGAGCTTGAACAAGTGGCCACTTTCTGAGAAGCTTGAGGGTAAAGTAAAGTTGTATTGAGTGTGTGCTAAAGTCTTACACATACACAATGAACGGCATAATCAGAACCCAAAGAAACTAGGAAAAAGAAATATAGCACCAGTACAAGGCAAATCAAAGCCATTAGCCATACTACCTAAAAATTAAAGTCCCAGGGACCTTTCATTATAGCTTCTCTTGGCTGTGAACCATGTCATGAATAATGACTATCAATTGGTGGTTTCTTTGGTGTGAGGCACCAAAGTGGGTACTGAGGATCATGTGAAGAAGATGTAGAGGAATAACCTCAAGAAGTTCACCAAGACAGTAGAGTATCTCAAACATATTTTTGTTTGACATATATCTACTATTTTACAACAAAATTTCCATAAGACAGTTATTGTTATGGCAGTTCCCAAAAGACTGGCCACATAAATAGCCAGTAATATATTGAAGCTTTGCTATTGCAGCATTGCCAAACAGAATAATTTTAATCACATTTCCACCAAATGATCCCCACACTGAAGTGGTTTTAAACTTTTCCACTGCCCTTTCTATATTCAAAATACTCTGTGTTAATCATGGATGGGTTCTGCCTCACAGCTTCTCTGAGAGTTTCATCAGTATTCCTCTTTCCATTTTACAGATGGGAGAACTGGGCAGAGAGACATTAAGTGACTGCCCAGAGCAAGAGCTGGAATCAGATACTGTACTTGGGCCCTTTGCTACTGTCCTTAACCAAATGAGACATCCTGACTCTGCTACCCTGGCTTTTTGTGTGCACCAGGCCTGCCAACCATTTTAACAGCCAGCACTAGATGAGTTATTATGAGCTGCTATGTAGAAAAAAGAAAAGATAAGCCAGATTCTCATTCTATATAACTCTAGGGGAACTTTCAATTGCCAGGTGTCAGTCTGGAACCTCTCCTGAATGTTCCACCTCTCAGACACAGATGGGAAAAGTTGAGCTTTAAGAATATATTCTGGGCAGATCTGTAGCTCTGAACTCATGAGTAAAGGCTGGCTATGTCTGCACAGCTTGGAAATAGAACTTCAGAATATGTTACTTAACCTTTCTCAATTCTCATTCTGTCTCCAGAGGTGTTCTATTTTGCTCATTTGTCTGTGAATCAGAGCCTTGTCTTGGAAAGAGTATAGGGTTTGTTATCTGTCTTAGTTACTTTTCTCATTGCTGAGACAAAATACCCAACACTTACGAGTTAAGGGAGGAAAGTTTTATTTAGCTTGCAGTTTGTAAAGGTTTCAGTCCATAATCAGCTGGCTCCAATGCAGGGTGGCCTGGCAGAGGAGCATCACAGAGGAGAAACAGTTCATAGCAGGCAGAAGTAGCAAAGCAACAAGGGACAACCACAGCTCTTTCTATGCCTTATATCTTATCCAGGCTACTTAGGGCAGGTGGCAGTCACACCCTTAATTCTAGTGCTTTGATCCTAGCATTGCATCATGAATCAATTCCAGCATCACACACTCTAGATCCAGCCACCTCTGTAAAAGCCCAACCCATGACCATATGAGGCTTTGATGGGACATTTAGACACAACCCGTAACATTATCTATCTTATGTCTGTAGGTAGGATGATGCACTCAGTGTACATTTCAGTGAAATTGCCCTCCTCAATATTTTCAATAAAATTTTTGAATGAAAACTACAGAAATACCTTAGTTCATGAATGCTTCTGTTCACAAACAATTCTGTTTGAGAACACAAGTGTCCAGCAAAATTTTGCTTCTGTTCGTGAACTCTGCATCCAGTGAGGAACATGACTGTGGCCATCTTCCTGGCATGAGCATGATTTCTTCCCTCTTCCCCCAAATCATGGAATGAATTAAGTTCATGAACTGAGGAGGTACCACTGTATGTGTCCACCAGATAATCCAAGACATTAGTTTTACAACATGTTCAAGCATTTATTCACCATGCCTTCCGTGTGGCACACAGGATAATCATTTCCAGTGGGATCGAGTTATGACATGAGCACCACATTTAATTCTTTGACGGCAATTTCCTGCCATTGGATTTCATGTTTTCCCAATATTCTCAAAGGCAAATGAAATCTGTTAATTTGTTTTTATTATAGGACAAAAGCTGCAAAGGACAACTTGCTAACCTTGGTATTTAAATTTGTCTTCAGTGGCAGATACTCTTAGGAGAGTTGGGATTACCTAGAGAGGACCAGTGGAATTCTAGGATAAAGAAATCTTCTTTCAGTCCTTAATGAGGGGTTGATGGAGCCCAGCAAAACAAGTCACATTACCTATGTTAACTTGGAGAGGAAAAACAGGTTTTCTGTTGCTTGTAGACCTTATTAAGGACTAATCCCTGTCTTATTCATTACCCTACCTACACTATCAAAAGTAAAGTGGACAAGGGTGAAGAGAAACGATGCCCATAAGTAAATTTTCATGAAAATTTGACTTGCAGGCTGATTTTCAAATACTTTGACTCAAAGGATTCAGAAAATAAAAAGAAAATAAGAAGTAGGTGTACAAAGTGTCATTTTGGTGAGACAGTGAGTCATACTATAGGTTTCTCTTTTGCAAATGGTATTGTCACAGTATCTGCTTGAGTTATTTGATCCAAGCTTTAAAAAGAAACATAGCAAGTCTTCTTTTCAGAAAGGAGACCCTAAGGAGTTTAACAGAAATTATGGTTTCTTTTCATCAACACTGCTACAAGCTTTACTGCCACCAGCACTAATTACTGTAGATCGGAAACTCTGTACTCTTTCTTCAATTTAAGATTTCAAGAATACTCAAAGCTAAACAGTAGAAATCCAACACTGATGCAGGCATTTTGCTCTTATTTTTAAAATGCATTATATAAGAGGGAGAATCCTTATCTGTAACTACAAGTTTGAACACACCTTAGGTCTTAAATTAGACCTCTCTTTGAAGCTGAGTAACAGAACAGTAGATAGGAACACAGATACAACTGAAAGTCATATTATGGTGATAGTGCCTTTGTACAATGGACTGAAAAATGTGAACATGAGCCATAAAGACTGTAGACACAGTAGAGCCGTGGTTATTTGGGGGAAGAAATGTCCACTGCGGAGAATGTTTCCTTAAAATTTATTCCTAGGAATTAGGACTATATGAAAGTCAGGTTCAGTCTCCTTTGGGGAAAATTATTTTCTTTCATAAGAGAAATTAGTTTTTTTATCAAGCGCTGTTGAAGGTAGAATTGTAAGAAATCTTAAACAAAGGAATAGTCTTTTATCTGAAATTTGCAGTACTGTTTACCCTTTTCTTGCTTCTGGGACAACATATCTCTTTGTTTATACAATTCTTGCTGTACTTAACATGTTCTATGCTCAATCTCTCCTTATTGGTCTTCTCTCCCTCCTATTTGTCATTTGTTAAATTTTTATTATCTAATACAGCACATAATTTAGAAAAGATACCATGGGGCTGGAGGTGTAGTTCAGTGGTAGAGCATGGACCTTAGCTTGTGTATGGCTCTAGGTTTGATACTCAGAGCTACTAAAATGAGAAGAAGAAGAAAAAAAAAGACACACACAGATAAAGAGAGATAAAATATGCATAAAAGGATTAAATCATCCATAACTTCACTTCCTTAGCCAGCAAATATTATTTTAAGAAATTAATGCTCTTTGGAGGAAACACAAATCTAAAATTAAATATCATTTTACATCTTTAGACAGAAAACATAAAACCATACTCAGAACATTCTTAAAACTATATTTCCTATTTTAAATTTCCTTAAAAGCCATAACAGTTTATCAAGATGCCTTAAGTGGGTGAAGATGATCTCATTTAGCAGATGAGAAGAAAGAAAAAGAGCTTCATACAACTATTTCAATGACAAAGAATGGATTAGATTTAAAATGATACTTTCAGTTCAGGCTCAGATAGTTCTGTGACATACCCTTACTTCATTGGCCAGGAATTTTTTTTTTATGGTGTCAAAAATTTGTAGTGAAAATTGCCTTGAAAATATGTTCTAAATTGTAGACCTGATAAAAATTATTTGAGGACTGTGTCTGCTTTAAAAAAAAAAGTCAGATCTCATTTTTCAAGGTGAATATAATAAGAACATCCAAGCAACCCTTATACTCTGAGGACTGGCAATTCATACCAATACAATTTTCTTTATATTGAAAGGTAAAATAAAATGGTCCTGCTTTCTGAGATATTGCAGAACCTTTCATGGACAATATATGCAAATATATTTTTTTTATTATAGCCGATATTAAAATGTGGATATTGAAGTCAGTAATATGGATATTCTAAAATGAGATTCTTTCCTTTATACTCTTAAATGAAAACACGATATATCTCCAAAATAAATTTGTATTATTTCATTTGCCAACAACATTGTAGTTACCGGTAAACCAAAGGCTTAACAGTTAGGATTTCTATTCTCTTTGACTTTGGTAATGACAAAAATGGAGTTTTAGGATTTGCTTCCCATATCAGATGGCTTGACTTCATATTGCCTGCTGGTATTCTGAATAGATTTTGTGATCTAAAACTAATGATAAACCCAAAAAAGAATAATCAGAGGCCATGAGTATTTTTTTTCATTCTTTAAAGTATTTGATAAAAATTGTTCCTACACATCACCTATCATAAATCCATTCAAAGTGGAGAAACAATCATGCAGTGATCCCGTTTTGGGTGGGTTGTACACAAGAGGAAAGTGAGTCAATAACCGAGCAGAGGACATTTTGTTTCAGAACTAAACTTATTTTTCACCAGATATCTTTACAGAATCACCCTTGTTTTAATCCTGTCAATGCTCAGACTCTAAGGAAATTGGTCCATAGTTGGAAGAGAAACTTTGTCCATTGAAACCAACATCTCGAATGGAATCTGTTCAAACATTTATTGAGGATTGTCTAATTCCTCTTGAGACTCCCTAACCTCTGTGTGGTGCTCATTTGTTGTATTCATTATTCTGGTGACTCTCCACATGTACCTTGAAGTTTTACAGGCATTGGAGCAGATGAGTGGGCCTGGTGCAGCACATTATGTGGGCATGCAGGAAATGGATTCAGAACCATTTCCTTCAGAACATAATAGCAGATTACTCAGCCACGCTTAACAAAATGCATGTGTTAGATATTTAATTCATTTCAACCTCTGACATAGAATTTCTTGGCAAAAAAATGTTAAAGAAAATGGGTTTCGTTGACAGTCTCTAGCCTCTTAAGAACTTTCATAGCACTTAAACTATTTCCAGGCTCAGAATATTTCCCCTTCTCCATACTATATTGATAACAACTCCAGATCTTTGGGTTACAGACTCATTGAGGAATTTCTTGTAATTCAGTGCGATTGTGTGGGATGATAAGTTGTCTCCAGAGCACCCATTATAAGTGATTGATTATTCAAACAATGCTAACCACTCTGCTAGTTTTTAGGAGTAAAAAGAGATGAATGATACCAATACCAAATATTGCAATGCAGGGTAATAGCTGCTATCATGACAGAATGTGTGAGGGACAGCAGGGTGAGAAAAACACTGATGAAGTCAGGAAGAACAACAGAATAAGTGATAGTTCAGTGGAGACAAAACCAGACAATGTGTAACAGAACATTCCAAGCATGGTAACGTTGTGTATTGAAAGACTGGAATGAAACCAAAGGGTAGGTCTTCAGGAATGGAGATGAGGTAGTTTATTTCACGGTGGACAGTATATACTGGTGCCAGAGGATTAATTCTGGAAGGCTGTCAGCACAATGGAGAGATGAAAGACCTTACCAGGAAGAAAGAGCATGGAAGGACCTAATTGGCCACCCAAAGAGCGTGATTCCATGCTGTCTGTGAAGGATCCAGAGCTGTGGCAGCCAAAGATTGTCTGGATCAAACTGACACATTAGAAAGATCACTTTTAAACTCAGTGTGGTTGAATATTCTTATAGTCTTAGCTACTTGGGAAACTGAAGAAGGAGAAACACCTAAGACCATTAGTTTGAGATCATTCTGGGAAACATAGGAAGACTTTGACAGAAAGGAAGAAAGAAAAGAGAGAACAAAGAGAAGAAAAAGCAGAGCAAGGAGAGAGAGAGGAAGAAGGAGGAGGAAGAAGAGGAAGAAGAAGGAGAAGGAGGAGGAGAAGAAGAGAAGAGGAGGAGGAGGAAGAAGAAAAAGGAGGAGGAGAAAGAAGGAGGAGGGAGAGGAGAAGAAATGAGGGGAGACAGGAAGGTCACTTTCATTGCAGCAAAGTTGGTGGATTGAAGAGAGGCATCACATGACACAGAGATGCCAGCCAGAAGGAGATTATATGTAAAGAAACTACAGATGATTGAGGCAGGGTAGGAAATCACAGGCATATTTTAGAGATAGAATCAGTGAGACATATAAACTCTCAAACCTGATGTAGTTGATGAAGTGAAAGATAGAATCTAGAATGAAGTCCAGAATTCTGGCTTGGGAGTAGAATATAAAAAGTAGGTTTGATCATGAATCCCATTTAGATTGATTAAACTTCAGATGTCTGTGAGACCTCCAGTCAGAGAAGTAAGTCTATTAGCGTGTATTATACGCTAATGGGTCTGGAGCTAAAGAATGTGATCCAATTCAGAAACAACCATGAGTCATCAGTACATAACTTCAATTGAAGTATTTAGCTGCTTAGTGTGATGGGGCCAGAAAACACATCTTCATTGAGAGTTAAAGGAGCCAGCACCAAATGTGCTGCACAGCTGCATTGTGAGGGACACTCCTTTGTCTTAGCCATTTGTTCTCACAACTGAAGCATGGACAGCCAGCAATGGATGTCCACTGGGGTGGCAGTATGAGGTAAAAAGTGAGCAAAAGATGAATGATGGTCATCCTCCTTCCTAAAATTGCTCTAGAGTCCCCTAACTCAGCCAATGTTTTCAACATCTAAAGGTGTATATTGTCATGACATCCTCCAAAAATATTCCCTGAGGTAGGGGGCCCCAGGGTGGAAATGGAAAGTAAAGATTACAGACAGAATGAAAGTGGAGATGAAGGCTGTCTCCTTCCCAATAATTAAAATATCTTTTCTGACCATTTAAAAGGCTAAAACTACAAATAGGCAGTCTCTGGCCCAAATCTCAGCCTAGAGAACTAGTATTCTAACACCATTCCTTTAATATAATATGGTTTCAGTCTATAGTCTACACACACACACACACACACACACACACACATACCACATTTCCAGAACTTTATGGACCCGGATATTATGTCAAAATTATTGTGTTTAAACTCAGAAAAACGTACTTTGATTTTCTTCCCCATTATATATATAGTATTTAGAGACATATAAGTCATTTTCTTTCTCTAGGCTTCTATGATCAGATTTATAATGTATCATATGGTTAAGTGATATCATCTCTAAAATTTCCTCTTTAAGCATTTATAGAAGTGATTCAGTTGATAGATACAAGTAAATATTCGTCTACCCTTCAGTCTGTTATTTATGCAAAAAACATAGATTTAACACACATTAGGTACCCTGGACATACAAATATGAAACTCAGAGACTACTGAGACTTAGTTAAATATTTTTCTTTAGGTGAAAATATATTTTTTGAGGAATAGTTCTTCACATTCTGTGTTCTTTTTTCCTGTGATTCAGGCTTGGCACTAGAGTTTGGAAGTTGCTGTAGAGGAACAAAAGCATTTATTGTCCAAACTGATATCTTGAGAAAGTAATCTTGAAACTGAAGTTGCTGAGGGTCACAGCATAACCACACTTTGGGGGACTTTTAGCAAAGAATAGTGCCAATAGTTCACAGGTAAAGAGACATCTTTGTAACAGAATGATCTAAAACAGCAAGATTCGACCTTTTCAAGGTAGATTCAGTAGATCAGAGATAAAAGAGAGGGAAAAGTATATGGCTCTGGGGTCTTTCTGTGAATATGAACCTCTGTCTACATATATGTGCCTAATGTACATGGGTCTGTCTAGTAGAGATAACTTGAGATTGTGAGTGGGATAGTATGTACCTGCTGAGGCACATTTACTCTTTCCCAGACTCTTTCTTCTCCACTGGTCCCATCAAATAGAATCTAAATTATGCTCCTGTGAGTTATTGGGGCACCTTTATTTATGGTATGAAAAGGGAAATGATAAAGTGCTGGTAAGTCCAACTTTTCAATCCAGAATGATCTGACTGCAAATTTAAGCTTGCTTGTTAATGGCACTATTGCTCCTTTCTAGTGTTTATTTCTCACTGTTCTACAGTTTCTCCTTCTTCTTTTGGTAACAGAAGACTCTTTTCTTTTAGATGACAACTCCTCCACTGTTCTGTATGGTCTTGATGTGTGTACCCAGCTTTATCCTCAGCCAGTGGGTAAGCCCATGGCTCATGTTAAGCCAGTCAGATCTTCCCTTGGAAGTATCAGAGAGGAGTGATGCCTGCATGGGAAATGGTTGGTGCAGTCATTTCCACTGCAGGGCCCCCGTAGGAATACCTTTACATTGGGCTACCTTGAAGTGACCTTGCATCCACCTCCCCAGAGTTTATTTAGCCCTATCTTTGTACCTGTCTCCTATAGTTTCATAGATTACTCATTTGCCTATGTTAAAACATGTAAGCTTCTCCTTTCATATTGAGTAGCTAAAGCCTCCTCCATATATCACTCAATATGTTGAACCCTTTCTGTTTACAGGAAGGTTAGGAATTTTGAAGTATTTTGAATACTTTTGAAGTCACTGCATTTTGAAGTAGACTTGGGAGACAAAGTAAATGGTCCTGGAGAAACATTTATGTCCAGAGCAAGAACGAATGAAACAAATTTAGGCAATTCGAAGCTCTCTTTTGCTTGAAAGCTTAGGCAATTCGAAGGTCTCTTTTGCTTGAAAGCTTATTTTTGGCCTCTGTTCTAAAGAGATCGATTGTAAAAGCAGAAATCTCTTTTAACAGCATGAAGATTTCTTCAGATTTGACATGCCCCTATTCATAAGTCCAAGTACTGCTGCAGACAGATAAATTTCTCTCAAACTCATTCTCTTTTCCAATAGCTAATGTAGAACTTCCAGAATTTTTCTTCAGCTTCTGCTTTGCTTCTTGAACAAAGGAATTCCATTATCTTCCACTCTTTCTTTACCCTTGTCTATAAGTCATTTCTTATATTATAGCATTTCCTGAAATTTAGAAAATTCTTGAAAAGAAAGATTTAATCTTCTCAGGAGAAGCTGGGGAAGATTTATGAACGCCTATTCTTAACGCGTCAAAATGTAACTTGGCTGCTAAATTTACTGGGGCCATCTACACAGCTGAACATTTCTGTGACTCCGTTAGAAAAAATGGCTTTAGGAGGTAATCAAACAGCATTAGAAAAAGGTATGTAAGAGAAAACAGATTTTTAGGGTGCAGAAGTATTTCTTGCTGCATAAAAGAACATCACATTTTTCGAAACTTAAGTTAGTTTGCCTTATGTTTGACCCCAAATCAGAATTTAGATTTCTCAATTTTCTCTTTCTAAAATCATCTGCAAGATATTGGTAATGAGTTTCCAAGTTCTCACAGATTGAATCCATTAATTCTGAAGTATTATCATGGAATGAATTGGATTTTGGTAAGTAGCCTTTATAACCCTTATTATTTTTACTGTGCTTAATCATTAAAAGTAATTTAAAAATAAATATTTCTTCAAGTGAGCCAATAGAAATATTTCAAACATTGAACAAAAAACTAAAAACCCAATTACTATATGCATGGAATATTTTTTTCCTGTGGTAATAGTTTCTTCACTTTTTCCACATATTTGTTACTTTAACATCCTGAATTTCTCCCCATATACATTGGCCTTTTCTTCACCACCTCTATTTCATGGAAGAAAATGGTACTGTGTTACACAAATGTGCTCCCTATTTCCTTTGAAACTGTATTCAGTCACTCCTTGCAGTAGGAATAGGTAATGAAATTCTCTCCCTCAAGTGTGTGTAGACATATCAGTCACTTTAAGTGGAAACAATCATTCCTCTGCCATTTGGAGCCAACATCTTTGAACACAGAAACAGTACCATTGCTTTCTGTTGCTAAAAATAGTTTTTCCATATACTGCTAAGGCTTAACTTGCAACCACATGCCATGGAGGTCAAGAAAAGTAGATTTTCTGATAACATTTGATTTGAGCAAAGGGAGTGATAAAAGGTGCATTCTGTAATCTGGGCTTAGAGCTAACTGAAGATGTGGAGCCCTGTGTTGGGGATCTAGCAGTCCAGTGCTGTCACCCCAATGCCATTTCCTGATCTCTGCCCAGGACTGGTCTGAACATAAAAAGATTTGTCATTCTTTTCCATGTCATTGATACTCCGTGCTCCCAACTCTAACAGTACCTGTACAATTCAGCATTTTTTTCCCTTCTTACTTAGCAAAGAGGTTTTGGTTTTCTGATACCACTTTTTTCTCAAGAATCACCACACATGTTTAACTTTCATCCTAGGTTCAGAATCTTAGGAAGTTGATACCAGAAGATAAAGAAAAAAAAGCATGTAACCCCTCTGGAACCAACCCCCATCCAGCATGCCTTCTCAACCTACCATAATCTTTAAGGCCCACTTATGTTTAAAATGCTGATGTTGTTGACAAGCTAGAGAAATATAATTAGCACAATGTGTTCTAGTTACAAAGAGGCTCCGCTATCTACCCAGGGCCTTGATGCTGTGAAGCAGAGCCGTGCTCAATTCCAACCCTCAGATACAGAGCAGCATCAATGCAGAAATATTAAAGAGGAAATTAATAATTTATTTCAAAAATTCATTTGTAGCTGCACTCCAGTGAATTAATTACTTTTTGTCTCTCTCCTCTTATTCATTCCTCTGTCTTGCTAATGATCAAGTTGGAACTAGAAAGAGGAAGTAAGTGGGATTGGAAGAGGTGGGAGTCTGGTACTGCCAGAGCAGGAAGCAAAATGAAGAGTGAGCTTTTATGTGGGTGCTCTAAGAGACCTTCTAAGTGAAAATGGATAAGTTAAACTTAATCCTATCTTCTTTACCCTAAGAGTGGTAGGAAACCAGGTTTCTGTGGTATAGATTCTATTTAGTATTTTAGAGGAAGGGAAAATTAAAATCCAGCAAGTGAAAGTTACAAGTTATTAAAAAGATTAATCTGTTGTTTATCACTACATCATCTATGCAATTCACTGCTCTGTATGCTCATTAAAATAGTGTGGCCACACAGACAAAGCAATTATGTGATTTGCTTAAGTGGTAGATGGAGCCAGTATACTGACTTCCAGAGGGCTGGAGGTGTACACAGCACTTTTAGGATCGCACTTGCTTATCACAACTTGCCAGATGACTCTACAGTGACATTACAGCAAGGCTTAAATTCCTAGCTATTTTAATCATTTTCTAAGCTATAATAGAGAAATCAGTTAGAGAAATTTTATTTACCAACTCCTAGACTGAGGCAAAGGAGATGCTTTCTTCCATATTTAAAGCACTCATAAAAACAAAAAGACCATGACCACCATGCCAGTTCAAGGTACCGTTTTAAAGAAAATGTATTTTATATACCCTATCTTAAGTATTATTTAATGGGAAAAATAACCTTTCGGTTTATGAGATTTTTTTGAAAAACAAACACTGAATTTTCTCTAATAATCTTGTCACTCTCACAGGATCCTTAGCCATTGGAGCACCAAATGATCCCCTCAGGGATAACAATTTCCATAGATGCAGTTGGATGTTCTATGTACCAACAGAAAAGGGATAAAGTTAAGAAGGAAAATGGAGATAATTGGGTGTTAATTTTATCAAACAAAAAAAGAGACAGAGAAAGAAAAAGGAAGTACAAGAGGAGAGGATGTCAAGAGCCAATGCTGATGACATCGAGGGCAGATATTTCTCTGTCTATTCAGTATAAGCCGACACCACGAGAGCCAGTTGACTCCTCTGTGAGAATCTATTTAGCATGCACAATGCTGTGCCCCAGACTGTAACAATAAGTCACTTGCCCCAGCTTTCACATGACCTGACATGATGAGAAGCTCATCAGCCAATTCCAAATTTGCTTTCTGAAGGTTGGGATGCCACAGCATTGTCTAAAGGAATATTTGATGATGTAGCCTCAGCTTTGAATAAGGAAACAAAGGTTTTGTGCTATAGCTTACAGGAATACAGCTCAGAAAACCAATACAGTCTTTCTTTGGATTTCTAAAATATGCTACCAAAATAACCAAACTAATCTCTCTCAAGGATCCCGGTAGAAAAGAATTCCTCTCTCATATAGAAAATCCTTCGCATCAGACGAATTGAGGACTATACTAATGTTAGCACATGTAAATCAATGCTGGATGTTATAACTTTAAAAGGATCTATCCAATGAAAAAATTCATTCATTATTAAGCTACCAGTTACTTCCATGCACTCAATTACCTAATAAGCTTCCATTGGTCTGAATGTGCTCTTATTTTTACATCTTCACTGGAAATTCCTTTATTTGAAAATTTACCAAAAAGCAACTCATGATATCACAGGATAAGAACCTGAAAATCTATACCTAAAATAAACTGCTATTTCTCAAAAAAACCTAGAATATAATCTGCTAATTTAATAAAAAATAATTTGTGTGTTTCATGTTGTATGCGTTAAGTAGAATTAACTGGAGTAAGCAATCAAAACATTTCCCCAACATCTCTTGGCAAGCAATTGCACCAGTAGCTGGAAATTCTGTAGACATGTTTTTCTTTCTTCAGCAAGAACACTTAGAACAGTGTGACAACTGGCTGTAAAGAATTTGTGCTTATGAAAAACTACCCTGCTTCTGCTTATGCATTTAAAGTTTGTCTCCTGCCTGATTCTTTATGCTCCCTGCAAGCTCGGAGAGGCTTTAGACTACCTAGTACTGCCCCCAAGTGGGCCATGGGTAACACTGGTATGAGGAGCTACCTGTGTTGCGTTTTCTACGTTAGCACAGGAGGTTAAAACCATGATTTTTAATACTTTTCATTTTATAGATTGCCTTAAATTCTAAAGTGAAATGGAACTGTTGCCCAGTGTCAGAGTTAGTCTAAAAATTCAGCTAGGCAGGTTTGCCTGGAGATAAAAAGAGAAACAAAGAGAGGGAGGACAAGAAAATCTAGGCCAATGTTCTCTCTCACCTGGGATTCTTGTTTTTCTCCACCCAGAAGGTCAAATCTCAGCTGAATCAGTATGCAGATCACATACAAAGCAACTACAGTTCCAGACTGGGGAATATGCTAATTGGCTCACCCGCCTGAAGAACCAAGGTACCCATAGCCTGACATGCAGCCTCTGAGGCAAGCAAGGCTCAGTGCAGGACAAAGTGTTCTCACCACTCTGCGCCATAGCCTATTCCTGCTTCTTGCGAGCAGAGTGGCCCTACGCAGTGGTGCTGGAGCACTTTCATAATTATTCCCACTTTGTAGACTAATGTGTACACTTGGGATTTTAGAATGCTATTTAATTCAGAAGAAATTAAAATGAAAGCCAGTGCTCCTTCAGTGTTCTTTCCTTGTATGTTTCTTCTGCAGTATTCCAAATAGTACTTTATATTGTATAATAAATAAAAAGGTAGGCAGAAACTCAACCTCAGTGGTGTTAACACCCTTTAAGTCTATCTGTAATGTGGAGAATATGGTTAATGCTAAATCCCACACCAGGCAGTACAACACAGGAAACGAGGGGGGCTTTGCACCCTCTGCTATTGTCTCACGATTCTAACTCATGAACTGTTTTGTTCTTCTTTAAGATTGCTTCTGAAAGATGAGGAATGCTTCAGAGGAGGATTCGTTTTCATGAGAGACACCTTCCACCTTGTTCAGGACACAGTGACTTTTTTCAAATTCAATTGGATTGGGGACTCTCTTCCAGAAAAATGTGGCATCCATGTGGCTGATGCAACTTGAAAAAGAAAAAGCTACAGCCAGCAACTGTTGATTAAATCCAATCACTTACCATGGCTAGTTTATCCATGTTTCATTTGCATAATGCAGCATATTAAATGTGTACTTTTTATATATTCAGGTAAATCTGATAGTCATGATAGTGTAATGATGCACACATGATGACAGGAAGAAAATGGATCATTGAATAAAGGTTTCATCTTACTGAAGCAAATTAAAAGAGATTATAGAACTGCCATGAAGTGCACCAGCATACACCAGGTATTGTTTCACTCTATAATGTTTTTAATAAACTAAGAGTAATCATCTAGATTTCCTGAGATTACTAGGACACACAAAGTACAACAAATTCCCAAGCACCACAAATACTTTCTCCTGATTTGAGTTTTCATTTTAACCTGAAATAAGCAGAGAAAAGCTCTGTCTCAGCATTGTAATTTATGTTCTGTTTCAGTTCCTTATTTATGACACCTAGACTTTTAGGTCAGATACCCTTGGCGAGCTAACTACCTTATAATAATAGAACTTTCGACTTCAACTAACTGAGATTAGCTTTTTGGTTGTTTGGTTGGCTGGTTAGTTGGTTTGAGTTTTTTGGTTGCTTCTTTCTTTTATTTACAAGTTTGCAGATGAAAAATTTTCTTCCTTGTATTATCAACTTCTATGTTTGTCAGAGTCTCCAAGTTTGGGGCAGGCTGAGATGTGAGGATGTCAGAAAATTCAAGGAAACTTCTATTTTGTAAGTCTCAAAAGGATTTGATAAGAATATGAATTGTCAGTTTTGCTCATCACTCAGTTCAAAAATCTATACTCAAAACCTTTCATGTCTGTCCTATCTCTCACAAGCATCAAACATAATAAAATCAAAATATAAACTTTGGGTGAAAAATCAGGTTTAAAAATTTTACCATGAGTTTCTTTCCTGTTTGATTCTTTTTTTATCAGAACCAGATACACCAGAAGCAAACAAGTTTCTCCCAAATCCCATTTTGTCTCAGCAGTACTCCTACCTAGAAAAAGACAAATATGAAAATGAGGCTGTTCAGATATTTGTTCCATCATTTATTTTAACAAGTTCATAAAAGCAGCACTCACGTTGGCTTTATGAATTTTCCAAATTGAAAATAAGATAGATAATATGACAATTTCAGCTTTAGAATCTGTGGCGATCTTCCTCTTGCATTAGAAAATGTTGCATCCTTGACAGCTCAGTAGCACTTTTTTTTCTTTTCTCTTAAGTCTAATGTAAGTCTAATGGGCTCATTTAAGCTTGTAATGAACAGCTTAGGAGTTTTTACTCTCAAGTTTCTAATCCTGCTAGGTGACAACAGCTTGTTTGCATTTGCCTTATGGATTTGACGCTACACAGCAGTGAAATGCAATCCTTTGCTGTCTATACAATTATTATGATGCCTCTGCAACATGATGTGCTCACTGACACTAGTTTATCTTTTGTAGCCTGAGGCTTGCAACCTGGTGGCATTTGAATATACCTGCTCCAAAGAAGGCATTGGTCTTATGACAGTTTTTGATGTGGAATGAGCTGAAAGCAAGCTCAACTGACCCGATTATAACAACAACCCTGAGTCTGGAAACTCTTCCAGCTGCTGCTGATTGCTTTGCTCCCATGTATTTGGAAAAGGCTATAACATGTCTAAGGTGAGGGGTGGAGAGAACTTTGACTGAGTCTCTCAAATACAGGAATTCTTCAGAGTTTTTCTTCCCTGAGAAGTACAGGACAACACCAGAATTGTGTTTATGATAAATGATTGAATAGAGTCCAGGCTACTGTTGTTGAATGGATATAAGCAATGCTTCTTCCAAAATTTCTATTTTGGAAAGGGTTAGAAGGGGAATCTGATTCAGAGAGAGAGAGAGTTGAGGAATTGCAGTGGTGCTGCTTTTACTGAGAATATAATGTTGTATACCTAGGAATAACAAGGGAAAGAGATTATGGATAGTTGCAAAAGTCTCTATCCTTACCTTTGGCACTTCTAAAATCTACAGTTGGTTTGGTAACTCAGTGGAATTTTGTTGTTTGTTAATTATTTCTATACTAAATGGCATGTAATATGCAGAGTAACATAAAACAAAATAGATTCAATAAAGAATACTCAGTTAAATTTACCTATCTAATGAAAATAAGCACAAAATGTATTTATTTTATGCCAGGGACTTTGTTCCAATTTCTCCACGAGAACCAATTCAATTAAGTCTGATTTTGAAATACTTTCATTGTCTGGGTCTATTTACCAGAATGGATTGCCATTAATATTCAATCCAGAAAACTAGGAAACATGCTGGGGAAATTTACCATAAAAAGGCCAGATAGTGATGATCTATGGGCAACAATATTGTATAAATTTTCTTTGAAAGGAAAAACAAAGTGAAAAATCAGCCACTGAGTGCATGAATTTCTCCTCACTGTCGAGGTGCCATCAGGCACAAAAATTCTTCCTCACATAGTCACCCACCAAAAAGAAAAGAAAAATTAAAGAAGAAAAATAATTTCAGTGTGAAGGAAAAGAAGAGCTGAGTCTAGTGCTTTTCTTAGGTCACATCTAGAATGCTATAGAGAATATTTTATGCTGGTAATTGTTCCTAATTTACTGGATGAAAGTAAACAAAAATAAGAACAATCCCTTGATATAAATAGTAAGTACCTGATCAATCCTCCTCTAAGAGAGGAGACATGTAAAAGAGTCTTAGCAAATGTCATACTTGACCTTTTCAGGTTGTTTTACCTACTCTCTGATTTTCCTACTGTTTTTTTTTTTTAAGAATGCTTTTAACACCTTCCCTGAAAATTTAGTAAAATATTTTGATAAAATGTTGTAATCTGAAGGATAAGAATTAAAACTTAGTTCACTAAGTTGTAGCTATGGTGGAAAACGGATTTTGGGTAAGTAGAACAGTCCAAAATTACATCCCTTGCCTTAAAGTAGGAAACTACCATTGTAGTATGATAACCTTTGGAGCAAGTGCTTTGGGCAAGGGAATGATTAGGCTTTGTGATATATAGCAATGATCCCATATCTTACCTCTCTCAGTTTACCAAGTTATAAAATCATCTTTTAACTCTGTATATCAGAAGAAAATGGCATGATATTCATTAAAAATAAAACCATGTTTCAAACAGTGTTCAGGATGCACACTTCCAGGAAGCAGGATCAACAAAGTGGTTCCATCTTTGTTATGTTATGTGTCCCTCCGCAAGGATAAGGCAGTGCCCTAGATGTAGCATGTATGACAGGACCTATGATAAGTAGCATGTGATTGTGTGTTTAATTCTCAGACCTTCAATTTTTTTGTAAAATAGTAATTCAGCCACAAACTAAGTTTATTCTTTCATGCTTATTTACATATTGTTTGGATAAGTGAAGACAATTATCTTAGCTGCAAATTAATGTAAATTTCACCACAAAGAAATTCTGAAAGAAACTGAAAAAGTGGATAAATACAGAAAAATAAATAAAAGCTACATCTGAAGCCCATAGGCTATCCATTTATGTTTTTAGTTCATATAAATTTGGGAACATCTTCTTATATAGCTGTGACCTTAAAATTTATAACATTCTTGAAGGCATCAACTGTATTTCATGCATCATCACAATTCCAAATTAGAGAACATATGACTAATAATAGGAACTCAATAAATATCTACTTTAAATATAAGCTAATGGGACAATGGTCTGTATATTTTATCTTTTACTATAATACCACATCTTGCAGAACAGTGAAGAATTTTAGCAATGAGTCATATCTATGAAGTATAGAAACATACAGCTAATTCTTCAACACTATGTTTGAAAAGGTTAATTTGTTTCATTCCTTTTTGCCATGGAAAAGTTTTACAGAGCCGCCTATGAATACCCCTTTTTAAAGAAAATTGGCCTTCTCAATCCTCTGTAGAAGTGGAAAGATTGTTTTTAAAAGACATTATTCAATACTGCAAGCCATGGATATAGGACTGAAGCTGGGTATTTAACTGCGGAAGCTTTTCCATGAATTAATATACCATCCAGGAATCTAGGACTCATTTGGCCCACTTGAGACAATGATATTGGTGAGTCATTCATAATCATTAGAGCTTGAATGGGAGGGAAAAATTATTTTCCACTGAGAAGAGGAAATGACAGAAAAAAAGAGACAATTGTTATTCCGGTGGTGAGGACAGAAAAGATGAGGTGGCTGAACTCCATTAATGGTAAATCACCACAATAAGACCCCCAAACTCCCGCTAACAAATCCTTATAATACCCTGAGTAAAGAACCAACCACTCCCTGAGGCCCAATCCTTTTACTGATCCTCTACTCAGATATCTCCCAGAGCCCACTACTGGCCCACATGAAATCATCTCATGTGTATTCCTAAGCTGTCTTTTCCCCAGCTAGCTTAACCAGAACCTAACTCTTCACAATCAAGTAATCCTAATAAGAAATACTTGGGAAATGTTCTGATTTGTGGGTAAGTTATAATTAGTTAGCTAGTGTTAGTTAGTGTTAGTGTTTGCTTTACTTACCCCTCTTTTGCTTGAAGGATAATTAAAGGGACATGGAGAAACAAGAACAGAAGAGGATGCTGGAAAATTAGGAAAGGTCTTACAGTTCTCCTGAGACTGTCCCAACTGGTAACCGTGGCCTTCCTGTGATTACTGGTTGTGTGTAATAATGTACAGCAACTGTTTTGTGTATCTAAGATGAGACATATGGCCCAGGAAGTTTTGAAAAGATTAGGAATATTAATAAATGTAGAAAAAAACTGTAAAGTTAATAGGTGGTTCTTGATCTTTAATGTCTATTAAAATAATTTTGGAATCATGTCAAAAATGCAAATTCTAGGGCTGGCGGGGATTTAGATCAGTGCACCACACCTGCCTTGCAAGCGCTAGGTTCTGAGTTTGATCCCCAGTACCAAAAAAAAAAATGCAAATCTAATTCTACAGATGCAAAGTGGGGCCTAAAATTCTACATATCTTACATGCCTCCATATGCTGCCAAGGCTGCTCTACTGTAGTAGCAAGGCTGTGGATGGTGTCCTTCATGCAATTATACAAACATTTTCATTTGGTTTTTTGTTTTGTTTTGTTTTGTTTTTTAGTTCTTTTATTGGTACATTTTAGGTATACAATACATTTACATTTATCATTGGGTGCTTATACCTGTACATGATGTATCTTGGTTCTTATTTTTTTCCCCATTACCTGTGTGCCCCTCACCCCCTCTGCCCTTCCCTATTTACATAGATTTCATTTCCATTTTTTTTCTTTTCTCATAGTTTTTCCTTTCCCTCTTTTCCTTTCCCCCTCCCCTCCCTTCACTCCTTCATCTTTGGACCTTTTATCCTATTTCATTTGTTTTTTGAGAGAACAGAATAGAAGCTGACCATTGAAACAAAACAAATTCACTATTTCTAAGCTGTGTGGCTTTGAGCAACTCATTTAACCCATCAAATTTTAATTTCCTCATTTGTAAAATGGTAACGGTAATATTTATCTTGCAGGATTCTGCAAATTAAATTATGTAAAATATGTAAATTTCACAATAGCTCCTATGCAAATGGTACTTTTTTTTCTGTTAATTCACTGTGGTAATCAGAAAACATTTATTGAACAATATACAATTCTTCATGCCAGAGCAGAAGAAACATATGATCTTTACTCTCAAGAATCGACAAACCAGTTAGAGTCAAAATGTATATGTGTGTATAATGTGTTACTATATTATAATCTGATATATAATAAGACACGTCAAATCAAACCAAGGCAGGTTGAAGGAAGGATGGAAGAAAGAGAAAGAGGTCAAGAAATCAGGGGAAGTGTTGAAAGGAGACTGCTTTTGAACTAAACCTTTAAGAATGAGTGAGTTCACCCGCCAGAAAAAATGAGGACTGTCATTTAAAACAGAACTAATGTTTGTACAAAACATGTTAATGTAAAAAACAATGGTACTTCAGTGGCACCTCCAGAATTCCAGTGTAGCTAGAATTAGATTGAATTGAAATAAAAGGAAGAAGACAGAGATAGCTGTACATGGAAGATAAAGTCCCAAATGCCATGCTGGGATCCTAGGATTGATTGCATATCCCCTTATAGCTCTCATCACACCATATTATGATTATACACTACATCATGTGTAACTCTGCATCTCTTATCCAAATTCAAGGCCCTAACAGGTATTCACTGCTTTCTTGTTGACATAATAAATGCATAAATGTTGTATTTATCCCCCTGCAGAAAGGATAAAAGGCCTAAAATAATATCCCTAGACATATTCTATGCAGAATTGTCTATTCTGCTTATCCTGCAATAACCTTAGCCCATGTGGGTGCTCCAGCATAAATATGCTCCTTAAAGTGACACCAAGCATTTTTTATTTGGAGGGATTGGTACATTATATAACAAAAACAACCATCCCATTATACAATCCATTGCATGCATTTCATTTGGCCTCCCTGCGATGATTCAATCTCTTGGTGGCACTTAAGATGGTAAAGGTTGGGAAAAACTATTATACTCTAAGCAGATTGGGTTCATCAGATGAAAACTATGGTGTGTCAGCATTGCACCCACAATCGCTTGTAACAGAGTTCAGTAATATAGCTTGCAGCTACTAGTTGATTAGAACAGCTTTCTAAACCAGGACTTCTGCTTTCTTAACACACAGAGCTGAGCGTTTTTTCCAAAGAAGCAAGATGACACACAGTCTCTAGTGAACAATATAATTTTAATACAGAAAGCTGCTCACATCTCACTTCATTTTCATTCCATCCATTGATTTCTTCAGGATTGTGCACATGTATTGGAATACCTGTATTGCATCCCCCAAGCATTTCAATAAATACAAGCAGAACAATTAAGAAAAACTGTAAAAGTACAATTGTAAAGTATACTATGACATCATATTATATTAGAAATAGAAACTTTGGATTTATCTGATGAATTCATTTTGGGGATGGCTCTTGGCAGAATACTGAAGCAAGCAACGGGAAGGACAGTGTAGTGGTTAAGGGCGTGGGCTGGAAGTAGACAACTTGGATTTGAAACCCTACAGGAATACTTCCTGGCTTTATGATTTGAACTACGGTACTCAATCTTTTATGCTTCAATCTCATCATCTATATAAAGAGGATTATAAAATGACTTAATCCATAAGGTACAGAGTTGATCTATGAAGTATCACTTGGAATAATGCTAGCAAAGAGTAAGAACTTAATAAATGTTAACTACTATACTATTTATTCAGTTTCCACCCTACTAATTCAGTAAATGACCTGTACTTCCAAAGTCTATCATTTCACAGTGTGGTATCCCTTTTACTTTGGTGTACTCTAGTAAGATTTTAATGTCATTTTTATGTGTGTCATTTTATGTGTAATTGTTTCCTCACAAACATTTCACCTGGCAGAAATCATCTTGTTTTACCATTTATCTTTCAGTGAAGAATAAAATACTTTTTAATATTAAGGAATCCTTAGTATTAAAAACCAAACCGTGAGAAACATACTAACCCTGCCTACAATCAAAGTCCCTGAAGTTACAGAATATATGGCCACTTGCACAACAAATACTATTTGAAGTGTTCCATGTGAGAAATATCTGCATGCTGAGGGTACAAAGATAAAAATAAAAGCAATATAGATGCTCAGTATTCACTGGGGAGCATGGGGGTAGGACGAATGGGAACATATTCTGGTATCCTTCATAGGAGGAAATGGTGGCAAGAAAGGTTTCTCTCCTCTGACTACTGTAAACTTTTCTAGAGTTATTTAATGACAAGTATCAGTTTTCATTTGTTATTTGAAACCTAACTGGTTGAAGATAAAGGTTTCTTTCTTTTCCCTCAATAAATCCTAAAAATGCATCCTTCTATATGTTATAATACTCAGAGAACTGTAAAAAATATAATGATTCTCCAACTCAGCAATTGAAGACTTGGCTCACACACAGAAAAGCTTCCTTCAGGCATTGCTTATTGACACTAAGAAAGTAACATGGCTGTGTTCCTTCACTCATTCACTTGATCACCTTCCTTGCTGTGCCTTCCTGCACACTGCTTAGTGTGCACTTACAACCCTTGTCCACAACATTAGACAAAATGAAGTCTATTAGAGAAAGTGTATTTCCTTGTCCATGTGGGAACTAAAGAGAAGCTGAATCTTGTGAAAGAAATAGTTCCACAAGAAGGAAATGAAATTTGTGGCTTTTGATGTGTTATTCAATCAATGATTCTTGATGTTCTGGAAAAAGGCATCAACAAATTCTAAAAGTCTCATCTCGAGTGTCATTTCCTATCAACTGGAAGTAGATCCCTAGAAAACTATGTTACCAGCAATTATGGAACTTTGCCAGACTTAGACGGAAACAGCTTCGGAACTAATGTTGGTCATGTCATCAGAATAAGAAGTGTCAGCACTTTGTCACATCTTTTCCTTGCTGTACTGCCTATGTTACCTGATGGTTATAAAAACAAAAAAGTGGTTGTAGTGTGATAGACTACATATTTTGCTACTTGCTAGTTCTGTGGCTTTTGGATTCTTATTTTGACTCTCTGAATCTCAGTTTCCTCACATGAAAAGTGAAGATGCTATCATCTCAAAACATGCTAGATATTATCATTTAGCTAGTCTATAAGCTCCATGAAAGAAAAATCAAAGTCAGCCTCATTCATCTTTATGTTTCTGACATATGGCGACACCAACATTACCCTTAAACACACATGTACTTGTACACAATGCCTTACCATTGAAAGGCTTGGGATTTGAGAAGAACTTTAAAGGATGGGTAGAATATTAAGTCAAGAAGCATGAGAGAAGTTAATATCTAAGCAAAGTGGAGACATCAGAACATGGACATCAAATGAGTGCATCAGTCTTAAAAAAGAGACAGACAGACCAGAAAGGGATATACATGGTATTCATACTACTTTGACACTGGAAAATGCTGAGATTGTTTTAATCTATATTCATTTCATGAACAAAATGAACCAAAGCTCAGAGGAGTTTAAACAGTTTACAGTAGTAGATGCTGGCATGGCTGAGATTACAATCCAGATGACCTGACACATTTTTCAGTGCTCACTTGGAAAAAGACCAGAAGGGAATACTGAGAAGCCAGTTTGAAGTCATTTGATAGAGAATCTGTGTGGGAAGTTCACTCCATAAGTAATGAGGATCTCTCTTATCTGTTACTAGCAGGATAAAGTCAGAATGAAATTCCCTGAAGAGCCCCTTTGCAGGGAATGGGCATGGATAGTGAGGTCACAAAGCAAGCACTACTGATCAGTAAGCACAGTTCCTGGGAGAATATGGACTAAAATCATCCCAAGCTAATTTAGAGAAAAACAGAACCCAATTGTGTTGGTAAGATGGGATGTGATATGCCAATTGTTTTAAGGAAATTTGATGACAAAGATGGGAAAAATTTCCTCCAGTCTGGAAATATGTTGTATCAGTAATATGTCTACTTCCACCTGAAGGTGAAAACTAAACGAAGTAGTATCCTTGATACTTTGGTTTTTCATTTTTTGGGGGGTTTTTTGCTTTAATGGAAGGAGTGGGAAAGAGCTCAAGATATTCTCTCAGATAATACAATTACTCATAGAATCTATTCTTTCCCTTTGTATTTAGGGCCAGATATATTTTTAGTCTCATTTATAATGGAAAAACAATCAAGATTAAATCTAACAACACCCTGATTTCTTTACTCCCTTTTCCTTGCTTCTTTTACTTGATGCTATACTACCCCCAAAAATGTGAAACATCACCTGATGTGTTCCCTAGTTAGGTAAATGTTGCTCATTTTTATTTGTCATCAAATAAATAAAAGCCAGATTTGGAGGTGGAACCATCAAAGTGAAGTTGCTTCATCCTGAGAAAATGTTGGTGTCTGTTTACAACCATATATTAATGGAATAATCTTCCAGATCAGCCAGAGTACTTGAGACACAATCAATGATACATATGCCCCTATTGTTCTTAATTAGCTTCTGATTAAAATGTCTTCTTATGCTCTTCAAGCCTAATTGTTGTCATTGAGATCTATGAAAGTACTCTTGCAAAGATTACTGTATCAAAAGTTAGAGGCAGGGGATCCATGAGTGAAGCATTATGTCCCCAGGAATTTCTCTTCTCTCTCCTGATTATAATCAGTCTCTGACTACCATCATACAAAAATTAGAATACCCAGGTAATGGACACTCTGCAACCATACCGTGACTGTAATATTTTGGTTCTTCAGGCAAAGGGGCCCTGCAGGGCCAGTCTTTGTTTTCAGCAGTGCTCAGCAGTTCCATCTGGAGTTCTCTTCCACCAGTGAGTGCAGTTTACTCCTCTTTACCTTCGGGATGTAAGCCTTGTAGGGCAGAATTTGGGCCAAACTTGCTCCTTGTAGAGGAGCTCAAGATTGCTTTGTCACTGTTAATTTCACTCATAGTCCACTGTGTAGCAGCACTGGTTTTTAACCCCAAGTGCACATCACAACCTACCTGGGAAATTATTATTTTTTAATCATTAATCTCTAACCCTTATCTATGAGCAACTATTACTATTAACAGTTAAGTGCAAATAGTCTGGAGTTAGCAAATTGAGCTTGTATTCTGATTCTGTAATGCAAACTTGAGCCAGTTATTTAAACTGTCAGTGTCTCAGCTTTTTCGTGTATGAAAATTGGTTACTAACAGCGCGCATTTCTTGAGAGTACATGTAAATCATTGTTTAGCATATATAAGTGCAATCTAAGTATGTGATATAATGATGCTAAGCACCTTTTTGTTGTTTGCTGGTTGGTTTGTGGTGCGAGGGGTCACACCTTGACCTCACCTATGCTAAGCAAGCATGCTACCACTGAGTTGCACCCTAGTCTGATGAGGATCTTGGTAATGGTTCTGATCATGAAAAAAGTGGAGCTCAAATATGACAATATCTGGCCTGAAGCATGTTTTATCTGTAAATTTTGGACTGGAAGACAATTCAAACTCTATTTTTATAGTTTTGAGTTTCATTTTTCTATTATTTTCATCTTACATGCAACCAATCCTTAGGCTACACTGAACAGTCTAGTTGAACATCTTACCAATACTACAGAAACCTTACCTGTCAGATGATCTGAGTCCTAGTCTGAGTTTTACCCTACTTGGGACTATACAATCTCAAAATTCTTAAATTTATCATACATGAGAATCTGAGGCATTGGCAATCCTAACCTACTAGCTAAGACTCCTCAACATTCAATTTTGTTTATCTAGTTCATGAGGAGAAAAATCTAGAAGACCCTAAGAATTATCAAACTTAAGAGATCCACATTTTTACTATCTTCTGGAAGCCAAGGAATAAGTTAACTCTTAGGATGAGAAAATAAATGGACTGACCTTTGCTGTACACTGCTCATAGCTTTTCTTCACTTAAAAAAGAGTTTGTTTTTGTCCGTCCCTGATGATGAATAGGCAGAAGGTATTCAATGCTGTAAATTTTCAGAATGGAAACCAAGGCAACAGGAGAAAATAATACCAAAGAAGGGCTGAATCTAGATGGCTGATAAATTCAGAAATTACCTGTCTTTCTTATGTGTTTGGAGCAGAGACTTTCTACAATTTATCTATGTATCTCAAGGGCTTATACCGAAAACATTGAGAAATTTTGTTCGATAGGAGATACTGAAAAACAACATTATAAAAAGTAACTCTCCCTTGCATTGAGTTGTACCCAAGTGTTTCAGGCTATAATCGTACAATATCCAACACCCATTTGAGAAATGAATTCTAAAGCAGGGATTACAAACTATCAACTGAAAGGCTTACTTCTTAAAGTCGGTATATAAAAATCAAGTTTTCTCTAGAAAAAGATTAGAAGATCTGGCAATCTTGGGCTCCAATTCTGTAAGGCAATAATAAGCTAATACTAAGTAGAGTGAATGCTGGGAGAGAAGGTCCAATTTGCTGCGGACCTTACCTTCCCTGACAGCAGCAAGTCACAAAGCTGGGCAGTAGCCAACATCCAGTTTGTGTTTGCTTCCTCATGCTCGGCCTGCGTCACTTATTTCTATCAGTTGTTTGACCCTTGTGAATAGCTGAGTTTGCAATGCTAGCTTGCCTTTAAGATTGTTCCACATCTAAGCTGATAGGCCTGAACTTTTAAAAAATTGAATGGAGTTCTTCAAATGGTACAGCAAGCAGGGATGAAGAGCAATAGCTATCCAATGCCATATAACTGGTTCAACTGTTTCACATTCCAATAATTCCAGATGATCCTCTCTAGGCACAGAAATGCAGTAGCCCATATTGTGAACTACTAATATGGACTGAGACCCCAATGTGTCACAAAGAAGTGACAGCACATCAGATCACCTACTGGGATGAATGGAGGAAGAGTTTCTGACCTAGACCTCAAATTGCTTTATAGATTAGCCTGAAGCCTTCTCTTCATTTTCTCATTTCCTTTATGGAGCTTAAGTCAGAAACAGTTTTTCCAGCATGATCTACTAGAACCACATGAAATGTCAGGCCAGATTTATGGATTCAGAAACTGACATTAGATTGTAATTCAGCTTATAATAGAAGGAACAAGAATGCCAAAAATGAATTGGGGCCAGTTCCTTTGTGGTTACAATGATAATAAAGCAATAACATTTGTTTAAATCAAAAGCCATCCTTCCTGCCACACTGGCCCCCATATTTAGATAATGGAAATCTAATATTTTTCATACTTCTACTGAATCTCTCTGCTTTTGTACCCAACTGCCCCTTTAAATTGACTACCAAGGTCATGACACATCTTATTCAGCATTGTTTTCCCAATTCCTAAGCATGCTACTTGTCACTGTAGAAACTCAAAACCTATTTCAGCTACATAAATGATCAATGACCTCTGGTACCTCAGTCTCCTCTGATACCAAGACATAAGCCAGTCTTTTGTTTCATTTATTTCACTATCAAACCCAAACCCTATATTCAGCCATATTAAGGAGTCTTACATTTAAATTTCTTCCATTTTCCTTTGCTAAGTTCCCAAAAGTTAAGGATTATTATAACATTTTTCAAAGTATGTTCATCTGTTGTAAATATTATCTACAAGAAGTAACTCATACTTTATGGACATATAGTGCTCTTTCTAGACAATCAAGTCTACCATAGCATATATCCTCATAATCCTCTAGAATCTTTACTTCTTCAATGCCTCATATTCCTGTTTTGTTAGATGATATAACTCACCTACGAAATTTATATGACCTGATTTCAGCTCCTGTATTCCTTATTTCCCTTATTCCTCTGTCTTGATTTTTGTTCATTCATCCTTGTCATCTAATTGATCTCTTTGATAATTTATTCCTTCCTAAACTACAACTACAAACCAGAATCTTCTTCTGACTCTTCTCCTTTATCGCTCTGTTCACTGTCTGTATTAGTCAGTGTTCCCATTGTCAGAACACAATATCCAACATCCACAACTTAAAAGAGGGGAGGTTTAATTTGGCTTATGGTTTCATGGAACTTAGTCCATGGTAAACTTGCTCTGAGACAGCAACATCATGGTGGAAGGGTGTAGTAGAGCAAAAATTTTTAATTCATGGTGTCAAAAGCAGAGCAGGATGCTAGAAAGGGACAAGGGATCAGATATAGAACCCAAGATCACACCTTCCTGATCCATCCAGAAACACCCAGTATTTTCCATTAATCCCTTTTTGGCTCTCAAGCCAATAATTTTTTTTAATTTTTAATTTTTATCAGTACATGGTTGCAGTACATAATAATTGCATTCATTATAGGGAACTGGTACATGTATATAACACATCTCAATTTCATAATCAAGCTTAGCAGTCATACTATCCTTTATTTCTCTCCATTTTTCTCTTCTCACTGCTGTTTTTCATAATCTTTCAGCCACTTCTCATATCTGAAATGACTTTTGTGAAGTTTAACAATGACTTTGCAATTGGCAAATTCAAGCTTTTTCTAAATTTTATTCCTCTAAACACTTGTATTTTTCATTTTTGTCACTCTTTTTAAATTCACTGTAGTTATAACTTTCATGATACTGTCACATTTTGATTTTATTACTTCTCCCCTCTCCTCATTTTGAGCTCCTTCTTGTACCATACTCTCAATCACACAGACTCCTAATCAATTTTTATTCTTCCCTTTCCTTTGCATCCATTGTGCAATCAGTGCCCAACTCCTGACATATATTTCAGGGAACAAGATCCACATTTTACTTGCTGTGTTGCATCTAGTTAGTACTCTACTAAAAATTTCAATGTCTTTTGTGAGGGCTAAGATGTTCTAGAAGTATACACTGAAAAACTTCAAGTAAGAGATTAAAATCAGGAATAGAGTTAAGTTGTAGCATCAGGAAAGTAGGTCAGTATTTGATGAACGATGGGTGAGATGATGCTTGGGCATATTCATCTTTTGGCTCTGCTGCAAGATGAGCATTTAGTTCAGAGGAAACCAGTTTCTCACAGCCAGTTCCCTTTTCACTCCCTTCCTCTTAAGAGGAACAAACCAAGAAATTTATTCTGTGTAGTAGAGGGAATAATTTTTATTTATATGTGAGAGAAATCTAAATCAAACAATCTTAAATCAAGCACAGTTGAACTTAGAGAAGGGAAACAATGGCTGGGGACAACTGGAACATCAACTGCTCCTTATCACTTGTCCTTGCTTGAGTTTAACTTCAGCTATATTCCTTTTGGTCAGGGTGTTAGCTTCCCATTACTGTAGCAAAATACTTGAGATAAGCAACTTGAAAACTTATTTTGGCACACAATTTTGAAAGTTTCAGTTCATGATCTTCAGTCTTGTTGCTGTTGTTCCTGTGGTAAGGCAGCACATCATGGCGGGAATGTGTGGCAGAAGAAGTCCATCCTGTCACGGCTGAGTGTGAGAAGCAGGAAGAGGAAGGGGATAGGTTTCTTTTTCCCTGTCAAGGGTGCTCCCTCATATGACCAGAAGAATTCTATTTGGAACTTATTTCTTCAAGGTTCCACCACCTCCTGGTAGCACCAAGACTTGGGACCACACCTTTAACTCATGGGCCTTTGGGGAAAACTTATCCAAACTACAGTCATCTTTTTCTGTGATGTTTGACTCATGACAACTGGAAATCTGAGGTCACATCTGGGTATGGTGCCACATCCCTCTGATCCTAGCACTTGGGAATTACATTATGAGACCCTGTTTCAAAAAACAACCAGAGAGAGAGAGAGAGAAAGAAATCTGAGGTCACTTATTATTTTCTCCAAAAGGGAAAAAAAAGGTACTTCCCCTAAGCCCTAATTTTAAAATAAATAGTAATAGGGCTAGGGAATTAGCTCAGTGGTTCTGCCACCTGCCTCACAGGCACAAGGTCCTGAGTTCGATCCCTGGTACCAAAATAAATAAATAAATAAATAAATAAATAGTAATAAAGATTTTAGAAGATCAGTTTGTGTGATGTAATAACCCCCAGGTTTTCTTTCAACAAAAAGAGTTTGATTTTAAGTTTTATTTTAGTTCAGAAACGTTAACTATTTCTAATTAAAAATAGTTTTTCATGCATCTATGAAAACTGAGTTAGGAAAGATTAAGTACAATTCCCTCAAATCTTAGAATCTCAGAAATCAAAATCACTTTGGCAGGATTTACCCAGTGGGTTATATGGCACTGATACTTGTATGCATTTTATAGCATAAAATAGCACTTCGTTGAAATTCTTAGAGCCATCTATAAGGGCTGGACTATGGTTGAATTAAGTCAGTGTTTGGGATCTATGCTAGGCCCATCTCCTAAATACTTCCTTCCCAGCCCAGGGCATTATTGGGGAGTGGTGGAAACTTGAAGAGGCGGTACCCAGCTGGGTGTCTTTCAGGCATATTATAGTGTGCCTTGAGGAAATACTAGGACCCTGCACTCTTTTCTTTCTCCTGTTTTCTTCCTGGATGCCATGACATGAGCAGCTTGCTCATTTATATGATCCTTCCCATGATATGGTGCCTTGCCACATGCCCAAAGCACTAGGGCCAATTTGTCTTGGACAGAAACTTCCAAAACTGTGAAACAAAATAGTCCTTTCCCCTTTTAAGTTGATTTATCACAGGTATTTCCTTCATTAATGGAATGCTAACAGAATTACACAGTCTTCCAAAGAAGGTGACATACAAAGCCAATTCATTCATTCTGCCACTGTTGTAGACATTGTCCTAGCTACTCTCTGTCCCTCCACCTCCGTACACCATTAGGAATCCGTGTTCCTCCACCATCTAGGTTCCTTGGATGTGAGATCAGAAATATGAAATAGGTAAAGAAATGTCTTTGTTTCATAGCACAGACTCCACGTAAAGTATTCATATTCAGTTTGCAATTCAGTCTCCACAATACCTAAATGATTAAATATTATTCTAGAGACCTGGAAAATACACATATAAATCTAAGGTCCTATTTTGACAATCTTTTGTCAGCAAAATCCTGAAGGAAGAGAAAAACCTAGTATAATAGACTGTGAGTTACTCTATGTGTCTAAGAATAGATGTAATGGAAACTTCAGAAAGCCAAACAGTCAAAAAGAGAGATAGCTGCTTCTATACTCCTCTCAAACAGACATTTTCTTTCTTTTTTTTTTTTGATGATGCAATTGAAAACAATTTTCTATGTAAGACACAAAAACCACAGTTGAGAAATAATAATAAAGGGTTACAGAATCATAAAAGTCTTTCTAATCCATCTCAAAACACAAAGGCTAACAAAAATCAAAGCTTGGAACAAACTGACACAGACCCTAATTCACAGAGGCAGCTTGCCTTAGTTATTGCTACAGCGTTTTTGTTTTTATAATTGGACACTCAAGGTCAGTCATTGCAGAATCAGTAATTGATGATGTGTTGTGTAAAACTCACATGAGTAACAGTCAATTCTACAATGACTGCTTTAGTAAGTAAGGAATTGTTGGTAGTGCCTTAATATCCCAAACAAAAATAATAATACTAATGAATCTGCTGAGTGCTGATGGGAAGGAAGTAATATGCATTTTCACAGAAATGTCTTGTAATTTAGGATTAATTAATGTCTAATTATTGTAAGCTGTTACTAATAAATTTTAAAAGTCAGCTCTGCACTTCCATTTTTTAATGTTTTTATAAAATGGAACATTAGATGTTTTTAATCTTGTCGGTTCTTGCAAAATACCCCAGATAACATGCTGTTTTGCATTTCAAAAAATATATACTCATTTAAATGCAAAACCAGGGTCCAATCAGAATAAGATGGCAATCAAATTACAATATTCAATGAAGAGTTTTCCAAGCTGACTTCATTAGTAAACTATCATGAATTTCAAGATCTTACAAGGTTTCTATTTGTTTGTACAACTGCAAAGGGCTCAATTATAGAGCTTTGAGAGAATCTAAAAATAATATCAGACTAATTAAAAGTTTCAACCAGATTTGGGCTAGCACTGTTTTGAAACTCTTTTAAATCTATTTGACTTTCAAAATGGACTTAGGAAGCTAAGTGGTGAATTTTAAAGTGGTGAATTAAAAACAATTGGGAAAATAAATTAATCCTGTACCTTCGTCTTCCTGGTATCTAAGATGACAGAGATGGCTGTGCACCTCTGTGTGAAAAGACCAACAGGGAGGAGGCTGCTCCCCTGTGTGCCTCTCTTAAGGGAACTCAGCTTCATTTTCTGGCATTATTGTACATGTTGAAAACAAGCCAGGAGAGTCTGTGGCTTCAGGTTGCTGAATCTTTGAAAAATGCAGGCAAGAGGTTCAGTCTTTAAAGTCATTTTCCCTTTGGGAGGTAAGATCCAGGTAATCAGGAAGAGCTCAGGAGGTCGGACTATTATGATAATGTTCTACCAGTGCAGTTGCTGCTCACAATGTTGCATCATTTGGATCATGGAACTTTGTGGAAACTCCCAGCAGGGCTTCCTCCTCAACAGGTGCTTGCTTTGTTTGACAAACAGGGCAATGACTGGGGAAGAGGACACAAAGCATCTAGATGGCCAGAGGTTTTTCCTCATTCATCAAACAGCACAGTATTGTGGTTTATTGAAGGTAAACTATAAGGGAAGCTGATATAAGGGGTTTTTTAAAAAATGTCTTTACATTTGTTAGAACTGAACTTTCTTTTTTTCCTTCTTTCTGAAACAGAGTGCTACGCTCTCTTAAGATTTTTCCATAAGATATGAGTTAAAATGTTAGAAAATCATTGTCTTTGGAGAAATGCTAATTTCTCACTCTAAGGAATCATAGGAATGAATCTCACTGATTTCATGGTTTCCAAAGTAGTATGAATACGACATTCATTAAACTCCTATTCTGGAGATTATATAGATACCAGAGCATCTGTCAGAGCCACAGAAAGACATTAGAGCCAGCTAACAGCCCGGGGAACAGCACAGCCTTATAATTTGGTTTTATGTTGTGCTTATTAAGCACCAACTACTATGGCAGCTAATGTTTGTGTTCCTGTACCATTTAAATAAACAAAAGAAAGATTGTAGCCAAGGCAATGACATCATCTTTACACTGAATGGAGTAGGTTGTGTCTTTTAGATTTTCAGTGTAATAGTGGCAAGACCCATTTGAGAGAGCACATTTCCTTTAGAGGACTTGCTTTGTGGCTAAGTAATTTAAAGAGCAAAAACATATGAACAAAATATTGATGAGTGAAGGAACACTACATTTTTGTAAAGCTAACTAGATTACCTGTGCAAATAGTTTGTATGAATCAACAACAACCAAAGCTAATTAATTGGTTTCAGTTTAGCCAATAATTTCTACTTTTCATCTTTTCTCTTCAAAGATCTTCTACTTTCTTTCTAGAACTGCAGCTAAACTAAGTGGACCAGCTCGAATTCCATCTCACCATCTTTCTCCATCCCAGAAAGATTATCTTATCCATGGAAATGGCTTAAAGAGACAGCAGGAGAGCAGGAAAGTAACAGAAGATTGGGAAACTAGAGCAGGAAAACAGACCTATAGGGTCCAATATTGGGTGTAATTTATACAACTTCTCATTTTCATGAGATTTGTGTCAAAATTAGCAGATTCCAATCTTAAGACTGTCCAGAAGCACACAGACATTGCTGTGACAGTCAGCTTTCACTTGTAGAGGGGTTTGTTATGTGATTGGATTTGTACTAGGTACAATTTGGATGGCTCTTTACAAAAGAAAATGTATCCGTGGTAAGAAAAAAGCCTAGATGATCAAAGAAAAATAATAGTGTACCATAAGACATTCAGAAGGGCACTAAAAAGAAGCTAAATTCAGTGAAGCTTGTTTGCAATGATGGGAGAAAAAATTCTATTGAAGTTCAATAAATGGCAGACTAATTCTTGGAAAGAGAGATGAGAAAGCAAGCGGAAAACCCCATCATTTTGCAAAACTTTTAGACACAGGGCAATAGATGAGATCGTCTGAAATGTCACACAGCAGTCCCACTATCTGCTACGCACATACCTTGTTCCTTTATGATAGTTGTAACTTGAGATTGCCTTAGGCATTAGTTTATGGAGCAATAGAATTAGTGGTTACAAACATGTTATTTTTTCAGATAATTCCTGTTTTTAAAGGAAGTTTACCCAGTTTAACTTTTGAATATTTTAAGTTCCTTTTGACAATGATCAGTCCTTTTGTCAAAAACAGATTTTAAACACAGAAGTTTACTTTGGGATACACACTTGTACAGTTCTAAGAATATAGCTGTTAAGATGGAGCTGGCATTGTAAATGACGAGAAGTCCTACTTTCAGAAAGAGGTACTAAGTGGAGAAATTAACTCTGTTTACTAAAAGAAGATGTGAAATAGGCCCCTATTCTCACAAACTATCTTGCTTTAACTAAAAGAAAGATGCTCAAATGAACATACATGAAATGCTTATTCTTTTTATGTCTGCCCAGAAACTGCTGCCCCTGGTTTTTCTAATAGAATCCCAGGACCCTTTGCTGAATGTTCCCTGCCTGGCTTCTGAGTGTAGAGCAACATGATAAAGAGGTAGGACACATTCAGATTTGTCTTTTATCTGTGAGCCAGTCTTCTGGAAAACTCTTCTCTGGACTATTATTGTGGTTCTTGTTGTCTTCTTTCTAGTACTGTCTTGTTCCCATCCATGCTCAAGCCTGGGTCTTTGGTTTCTTTACATCTTCTAAGCTCACTACTACTTCCTTCCAGTACGTTTCCTTCTGTTAAGGTTAGTTATGTTCCTTTCAACAAGAGAATATGGCACATGGAATCTTTAAAGCAAGTTAGAAACTGAGAGAATATGAAAAGAAAAAGGAAACATCAATGTTAATCATACAGAATTTTAAGGCAGACTATTGAAAGGAATGCTGTGGTTGTCAGTCCTCAGATTCACAAGGGGAGTCTGTCTTAAGAGGTAAGCGTGTTGCTAAGAAGACGGTATCCCCTGAAAGGAATGTGTGCCTTGACACATAGGCTTGACATGCACTTGTGTCCTCCAATCTTTTTCCACCAAGCACAGTGGAGGGTTCAGACTGGGGCTAATCAACACTAATGTTCCTGGAAGCAGTACGTCTGGGTTCTAGAGGCAACTGAGAACAGGGTGAGAAGGCCTGCAAAGGCCTTTTGGATGATGTGAATTTCTCTTTCCCTCATATCTGTCAGCTTCAAAAGAAAACAGTATTTGATGTTAGTAGAAAGACTCGAATAAATTTGGAAAGTAGAATCAAGTGCAGATAAAGCAATGAAGTCACAGAAATACAATAGCAGTGAACTGTAGAATAACAAAATTCAAGGCAATTTAGCTACTCAGTCTCCTTATTTTAAGTTTGAAGACACTGAGGCAGAGAGAGCTAGAACATACTCAGGGTTAAAGAGCTGGTCTTTTTGTTTTGGTACCAGGGATTGAACTCAGGACCTTGTGCTTGTGAGGCAGGAGGCAGAAACATTGAGCTAAATCCCTGGTCCTATAGCTGGTCTTTTAAGCAAGAATTAGTGTTTTTGATTCTTAAACCATTTTCTATTCAATTAAAACATCTTGCTTTCCTATCTTTTAAAATTCTTTCTCCAAATAATACTGGTTCTTCAAGAGAGATTATGTAAAGGTGCAAATTTCCAATGATGAATGTCATTATATTGTATACCTAAAATGTACCAATAAAATTAATTAAAAAATAAAATAAACTAACACAGAGACACGTCATATGTGTCTGCCAACCTGGGCGGGACAATGTAAGAATAAAAGGGAGAGGTATCTAGGAGTGTTTGGAGCACACTGGTTAATTTTAGTGCAAGAAGACAGATCGCCCAGGCTACTACAGCTCTTGTCCAATGAGAGTGTGTGGGAGGCAGGAGATGGGAAGTTGACAGAGACTTCAACTTCATAATTAGAAACTTATTATTAAAACTCCAGCACTCAGTAACATGGTAACCTAAAAAACCAACATTCTAAAGTGTAATCATTCCATGAATAAGTTCAAAGTGGCCAAGAGAGGGGACCCGCAGCCCCAAGACAGGACAGTGGCCCCTAAGAGAAGTGTCATGCAGGAGGGGTGGCAGATTCAGGGGTGGCGGATGCACCTTAAAATAATACTGGTTCTTAAGGTTAATGTTATTCCCTGTCAAAAATCCATCGTGGTATATTAATAAAGTTGTATGCTACAGATAAAGTATAACTTGGTGAATTATTACCACTTTTATACCAGATATTGATCTGGAAGAAATAACACATGAAAGCTACTACTTAAATTATAGATGTAACACCTAAAATGTTAGGACCAGGGTCTAAAGACAATTGGAAAATTTAACCCAGATTTGATGATGGCAACTGTATTAGTTATTTTTCTCCTTGCTGAGACAAAATACCTGACACCCAAAGTTAAAGGATGAAAGGTTTATTTACCTCACAGTTTGTAGAACTTTCAGTCCATAATTGGCTGGCTCCCAGGTAGGGCGGCATGACAGACTGAAATTGCAGAGAAGAAACAGTTCATGGTGAGCAGAAGGTAGCAAAAGCAACAAGGGATGACCACAGCTCTCTCTAAGCTTTATATCTTATCCAGGCTACTGAGCACTCACACCCTTAATCCTAGTGCCCTTGATTCTAGCATTGCACCACAAATAAATTCCAGCATTACACACTCTAGATCCAGCCACTTCTGAAAAAGCCCCACCTATGCATGAGGATTTGGGGGAACATCTAGACACAAGCAGTAACAGCAGTTATTATAACTCTGAACTAGATAACTTCAGCAAATATTTTATTTTAGAACAAAATATATAGCAGAAGTTCAAATTCATTTTATTTATTTTCTTTACAAAAATCTACCACATGAGTAAACATTAAATTTTAGAAAAATATATCTGTCAGAAGCTTAAATTCAATTTTTCAGTTTTCGATAAAAGAAGAAAATTAAACAGGCACTTCTTTATGAGATAATTATTGACAAAGCATTAAGGAGCACATCTGTGTATAAATCTAGGTAGATCTTTAACATGAAAAATGAATGAAAATCCACATTAAGTGTCAGTTCAAATATACTTTAGATGCCCTCTAAGATTAAAAAATACTGAAAACATCTGTGTTTGAAGTTAACTTTCGTAGATGTTACTCCAACCACTATTTTTTTCCATAGAAACTACTGTTTCCTTTTTTTCAAAGTAAAAAGTAATTGTGTCACTTTTTGCAGTCTTTGAATTTTTTTCTGGGTAATCTTTTATTCTTCTATACTTTTAAAGTGTCGAGACTCAGCGATAAAATCATCAAGCAGTTATCGTTCTATGCATTCCTATTTGGTTTTTGTCTTTCTATTTCTCATCATTCACTGATGATACAAACAGACTTGTCTTTTGACTGAAATTCCTTTTTTATGGCTTATAATTTATGAAGAACATGGCCTTCTGTGGTAAAGACCCATCAAAAGCATCATTATTCTGCGTTTATCTTTATTGAACTGCCTGTTTTATCTATTAGTATTTAAAAGGGTTGGCTTCCTTTTCTGTATCTGCTTATAGTCCTCCAATTCATCTCATCTCTATTATCTTCTGGGATAAGGCTTTGCCTAGATTGTGGGTCAAAAATCACATTATTCAAATTATCTATGACATTCATAATAAAAACTATTTTCATGCAATCTTATTATTTTGGTGAAGATGGCAAATGAAAATCACTTAGCATTTCTGATGCTGATCTGATCTTTTGTTCCAATTGCCTCTGGTAATGCATTGCTGTACAAGATGTACCGAAATACGAGATTTGTCCTTCAGTTCTTTAAGCCCTGTGTTCTTTATGTGTTCATGGAGCTCCACATGCTTTGATTCTCCAAACTCCTCAAGTTGCTATGTCAAATGATAAATGTTTAGTTGAGTATTTTTCTGAATTCTGGTCATTGTAATCTGTATATGAACAACATATGAATAAAGATGTTTCGAAAGGGGGGTTCAGAATACTTTTTCAGTTCTTATTTTTTGTTACTACATATTTGCATTACACAATGGTTACCTTCCTTAGAGTTGCTGTATGTACATAGCACATCCCAATTCTTGGTTTTTTTATCTCCTTTCTCCTCCCCTAGCTCCTCCCTCCCTCCATCTCTTGATCCCTTCCCCATTTGAAAAAACGCTGTCTCCCTACTCCTATTATCTGTCTTTTACTTTGCTCTTTATTTATATTTTGCATTTTTCATGTAACAGGAACTATGTGATGTTTAAACTTATGTGTCTGATTTATTTCACTTAATATTGTGGCCTCAAGGTACATCCATTTTTCTATGAATGACTCAAGTTTATCCTTCTTTATGGCAGAGTAGTACTCCATTGTATATAAATGCCACATTTTTTAATCCATTTATCTGTTGATGGGCATATAGGCCACTTCTTTGGGTATTATGAATTGCATCACTATAAACATGGGTATGCATGTATCACTGTGATATGATGTCTTTAACTCTTTCAGGAAGATATTCAGAAGTTAGAGAATTTGAAATACAGTTACATTCAAGGTAAGGAAAAGCACAACTTGAAATTGAAGTAGATTGAAACAAAAAATCATGACAATTCTACATTCTCAGAGGCCCACAACCTCCCTCTGATTTGGTTTTTAAAATTTGAAGTTTAAAAAATAAATTTGAAGTTTGCCATCGTGGTTTAAAAATTCTGTGCCCAAGCATGACATAAAAATGAATATTATGTGGTTTTATTCCTTCTTGTTTCATGAATAGTGAAATATATGCTAAGCTCTTCTGGATAACTAGATTTTTGCTTTTCCTGACCCCTTACATTTGACTCATTAGTGCTGATTTGACCTTGTGATTTAACCTTGTGAACCTTAATTATCAATTGCCCAAAGAAAGATAATAGAATTAAGAACTTTAAAAACATATAGAACTTCAAGTTAGAAGATCATAGAATCAACAAGACTCTTAAGAAACACCTAGTTAATTTCTCTACTTCCAGCAGGGAAATCAAAGCTTCAAAGGCAGAAATTGATTCTCTAAAAACCAAAGGCAAGTTAAATTATGCAATATATTTTGGTGACCTTTTCAAAGATATCTCAATCCTACAAGAAAATAATCACATTAGCTCTAACAAATTCATACCACACATCCAAATTTTCTAACACGAAGCAAAGATCATATTTACTATAGTGTAATGGAAGCAGCCCTGGAGTGAGAATCTGAAAACATAATTCATTGCCTCTTGCCCACTAGGGGATTTTTCAAGTTGCTAAGCTCCTGTGAGTCTGGATTTCTTTACTGAAAAAATCATACAGCAGAGTTTGTTAAACAATCACATATACTCATTTAAATTACTGCCATCAGTATTATTTTCAAGTAAAACAACGTACTCAGCACCTACTAGGTAACAGGTCTTCTGCAGGTAATATGATAAACAGCCATACTACCTGGTCTTTACCATTAATAAGCTGAAGGCTTTATGAAGAGAACAATACATATCCATAAATTTCAACCCAAATCAATAAAATAATATATGGTACATATTAAATCACAATGCAAAATTTCTACTGAAATTCAGAGAAAGATTAATCTAATGTTTGCTGGAGCAGCCAGGAAGTTAGTATATCTTCAATGATTGGCACACACAATTTCTGAAAAGAAGAGAAATAAATATCATTCCAGACAAATTTGATGCTTATTTCTTAAACACACTAAAGAAAAATTTTGAAAGGAGTAAAACATACCCCTCTATTGCCTTACATTAAAAGATATGATGTAAGCCATTTATACATCCAAGACACAATGACAATATCTGTATCGTATTCCAGATTAAGGGGATGTAAATTAAATTATAGCTGTATTCTGAAAGAATCTTACAGTTAAATGGAAGGATTAAAACTAAGATAAATCAAATCATCATTTGACTTAAATGGAAAACAGCATAGCCACAATTCCAATTGAGTTATAACAAGCTACATGAGCCCCTCATTTATTCCCAAATTCTAATTTGTTACTTTTTCACAAACACATGCACACATACATGCACATATAGAGACATATGTGTTACCTGTACACATGGCCATGGATTTGGCATGACAATATTTAATAATAAAGTAAGCAGCTTAAAAAATCACTTTCCCTCACCATTCAAGCAGAAGCTATATCTCATACCACAAGTACTTAAGAAAGAAATATTTCGTTTTTATTTTATTTTGAACAGTTTTTATATATTAAGAAATAAATCAAATTTAGAGTACGAGTCTTCAACTCAAACTAGTGTTTCTTTTTTTTTTTTTTTTTTTTTTTGGTACCAGGGATTGAACTTGGGACCTTGTGCTTTCGAAGCGGGCGCCAGAACCACTGAGCTAAATCCCCGGCAAACTAGTGTTTCTTAAGACAGGGTCTGGAAATCAATTATATCAGGGGCTTGTAGATTGTGTTATAAAATCTCAGATTGTGGAGCCATACCCTATAAAGATAAAAAAGGACATAAGTAAGCATTTTAACAGGTAACTTGATTTTCTTTGTCAATAGTTAGGTTTGACTAGCTCTGCTTCAATCTTATATGGAGAACAAGATATGGTGAGATAGAGTATTTGTTTTTCTGCTCAAAGAGGTATATGTATTTGGTGAGCAGAGCAGAAAGCAAGAATTTGAAGGATACTACTGGGGCAGAAGATGATGGGTCTGTGAGAAGGGTCCAGCCCAGGGGTAAGGACAGAATGACAGACACTAGTATTAGTACAGTGTTTAATAACGTCGTATTCTTGGATATACTTGGGAAAGTCCAGAGCAGACAGACCCAAACCACTATCTGACTTCCACATTTTTGGCTCCTTGAATTGATTGCATACTTCCTAGCTAACCTCCAATTTTACCATCATTCCAGAGTGATATATCACCAGTAGCCAAAAGAAGCATATGTAAGGATGTGCTTTAGAGAAGCCTCACAAATCCTGTGTACCTCAGTGAGCACCTTCAGAAGGAAGTGGAGTGTCAGAGAGAGTAAGCGATCAGTATAAAAGATATGCATTCAGGGTAATCAAATGGTATGGATTGAATTGGGTCTACCAAAAAAGATATGTTGGTATCCCAATATTCAGGACCTCAGAACGAGTCCTGACTAGGAGATAGGATCTTTAATGAGGCAAACATTAAAAACCATAATCCAATGCGACTGTTGTTTTTATGAAAATAACAAATTAGAAAATGAAATAGATAAAAAAAGAAAGACCTGTATAAATGTGAAACAATGTGAAGGGACGCAAGGGGAAAAGAGCCATGAGCAAGCCAAGAAGGAAGGGCTGAATTAGACCCTTTCCTTATAGATCTAAACAGGACCCAACGGAGCTGACACCTTTACTTCAGATTTATTTGCAGTCTTCCTCAGGACGCAACCTGGAAAGTCAGACTATGGGTCTTTTCTCTTCTGAAAGTCTGTCAGATTTACTCAGGGTCTACATTGGTCTTTCTATCAGCCACGGACATTGGTGTGGAACACAGCAATACCAAAGACTGATGTGTGAGGCTAGATAACAGTGCTGCCCCTCAGCTGTGGACATGAAGAAGCACATGCAGCACACACACGTATGCAGTATCCCACAGATGCCAGGCAAGTACACAAATCCTCCTCTGTCCTGGGGGAAGAAATGCAGGTCAGAGAGGCAATCTTGAATCCATTGAGTTTCTAAAATAGTCTTTTTGGTAAGGAAACTGACTGAATTATCATACATTGGCAAGCACTTTCCATCAACAGAAATCAGAGCTTAGAAATTAAAAAACAGTATAAAAAACAAAGGAAGATATACTTTTTACATAGCCAAGTTTATAAAGGTATAAATACATATATTATTTTCATTTCAGCAAAAGTCCTCACTACTTAAAGAAAGACTGAGTGAATAAATATGTCCCTTTTCCTGAGTGATGAATGGTGCCAGCCCAGTGTGAGGCACCTTGCATACATCACCATGGCTCCTTACGTCAGGTATTATTACTAAGCTTTTACAAAATAACAAACTAGAATAAGTAAGCTTGTGTCAAGGTGATGTCATTGGTGGCTGATTAGCAGGGGTCAAATCAAGGTCCATTCACCTCTCTTTGCTGCCTTTTATTCACTACACCATAGGAAGTTTTGTGTAGAATAGTATGAAAAGTATTGAATGGTAATAATTCAATAAATTCCATAAGAAATGAATGCACAGAGCGAAGTAAAAGCAAGGAAGAGAGGGGTCATTACTGCCGATGGCCTCAGGAAATGTTACATAGGCAAGCAAATTTTTTTAGCAGTTTTGAGGTAGAAAGAGTGTTGGAAGCAATAAATAGAAAGGGCAAATGTTCCAGGGAGAGGACACGATATGTAAAGCTGGGGTTATGAAAAAGTTACTCTTGTGCAAAGATGGTCGACAGTGGTATCCTGAGCCACACCTGTGTCTGCCAAGGAGCAGTGAGTGGGAACTCTGGTCTTGGGAGATGGATCCACACGGAGTGTAAAGGCATTGCAAAGTCAGACAGGTTTTTCTAACAGAAGAAATGAGGCACTCATACTCACTTTTAGGAAGACCTTACTTAGGAAAGTGTAGAGGGACTATCTGGTGAGTCAAAGGATGTGACCGAGTGACAAGAAGACCCAAGTGAGGAGGCTTTTGCAATGGTCTAAGAAGATGATGATGCAGTAAAAGGCAACACAGATGCTGCAGTTCTTTTTGAGGAGGAATTATCATACTTTGGTGGCTAATGCGTGGGCAAATGAAAATTTGCTTGAGAATTTCTAAGTCAGAATGGCTTGAGATGACTGTAAATAAGGCAAGCAGTCCAGGCAAAACTATCAAAGTGGTCATCACTATTTGCATGAGATTTTACATGGAGAATTGTATGCGGAGAATTGACAAGCTAGCCAAGTAACAGAGGCAAGAAGTAGAGCAGCATTTAAAAACTTGAATATAATGGAACTCTTGGCATGCCTTTGCTCAGACCCTTAGCCAATCTTTCTTGAAATAAATGTTCTAAATATTGAAAAGATATAAGATTTAGAGGAAAGAGTTCTGATGTAGCAGGTTTCCAGTGCCAAAATTGCCATTGATTAACTGTGTGACCTTTGTCAAGTCACAGTCAAATTTAGGATATAACTAGATCCCTAAGGTTCCTTTCTCTTGCTTTCAAATGCATTCATTTCTTTATTTAGAGGATCATGATTGAAGCATATATTACATGATATTACACACTGTTGTTCCAGGTACTCCCCAAATATTAGTGATAGAAAGAAACTTTTAAAATAATCATAATTTCATGACTGTAGAACTTTCAGGCTTTTATACCTTAAAGTCCTAGATGTTACTTTCTATTTCTATTATGACTGAGAGCAAATTTTATAGACTAGAAAAATACAGCAGCAATTAATAACAGAAATTTTATCCAGACTAAGTATAAGTTTTTCCAAGTCATCATTGTAATTTATTATCATCATGACTACCATTAAATAGTGTCTATGGATAGATATGTCATATAAAGTGTAAATTTATTCTTCATTTTGAAAGTTTATATTCTGAATTGAAATACCTTATGGATTCATCTGGATACTGAATTCTAACATATCTGAAAATCACTCAATATATTGATTGCTTCTTCAATGATGGAGAGAGTTGATTAATCCCACAGCATATCTCCTAAACTCTAAATCTTCTCATTCCAAGCATTAAAGCCAATAAAAAAGTTCCACTAAGCTAGGCATGGTGGCACATACCTATAATCCCAGCACTCTAGGAGCCCAGGACAGGAGTATCATCAAGTTTGAACCCAGCCGGGGCAACTTATTGAGACCCTGTCTTAGAAAAAGCAAATGGGGTGGAGGGTGGGTATATAGCTTAGTGTAGAGGCTGTGTGTTCAATCCCCAGTTCTGGAAAAGAAAAAGAAAAAAAACATGCTTCACCACTACCTAAACTCTTGCTGAGTTTGTCTTACAACTTGTCCTTTTATAAAATGACCTATTTCTTAAAAGATTCCGCACACTCTCTCAGAACCCAGAAGAATTCAAGCAGAGACTGTACAAAGTGAATTAATAGCCAAAAGCATAGCCTTATGCCAAGTTAGTAAGTCAGAGAAAATCGTTTCAACCTTCATCCAGAAATTAAATGGTTATTGATTGATATGGAAGATACAGTAACCTTTCAGATTAAATTAAGCAATGTTGCTGAACACAATTAAAATGTTTCTAAAGTAACACCGTTTTCAGAGTGCATTTTTGACTACATTCCATCTCTGAGGTTAATTACCATGTCTAGAGTCCAGGAATAAAAGATTAAGTGAAAAGTTGGCTCCAAAAGTTAAAGAATGGGAAGAAAGCAAGAAGTATACAACAGTGATTTATACCCCACTGATGAATTTGAGGGAGGAAAGCCAAACAACCACACCATTCTTCTATGTGAAAGGTTTTAGGCTAATGTCCTTAGATGAAATTAAAAGGATATCTATTCCTTTCAGTAGAGCGGGAGCAGTTTTACATCCTTCTCATCATTAGGAACCACCTTATTCTTACTAATTAGGCTAAAGGTGGACTATCTTAGTGAGTGATCTGAAGATATTCTGGGCAGGAAGAACAGATGCCTTTGTTTCAAAGGAAATTGGAGCTCTTTATGAAAAGCAGTGTGGAAATTAACTACTTTATGAAAGAGGGCAAGATGTAAAGATACTCTCGACATGCAAAATCTGTCTCAAAGTCACAAGGGGTGTGATATTCTAGATACTAAAAGGAGCTCAGTGTTTTCCTTGAATGTGTTTTTTTTCAAATTTTTTATTACTACATGTTTGCAGTACATAATGATTACATTTTTCATCAGCAGTTAGTACAAGTACATAATGCATCTTAATTTTTTTTCAAATCCTTCCCTACCCCTCCCTCCCTTCATCTCTCAGTCCCCTTCCCTTTGCAAAATATCTATCTCCCTATTTCCTATCATTTACCTTTTATTGTGCTCTTTATTTATATCTTGAATGTTTTATTAAATGGCTGGTTTTGACAAGATATTCAACTCTGGCTCATTTTTCTCATTTATAAAATGAAAGTGTTGGACTAAATGCTTTCTAACGTGGTTCTACCTCTGTAAATATGAATAATATATATTCAAAATTAGAAGTAGGAAATTTTAATAAACACAATGTATGTCTTCAAACTCCATTTTGAGGGCTCTTGTTATGACTCTGTGTCACTAGAACCAGATTGGATAGAACACTCACACTGTTTGGAAATTTGTTTTCATAAAAATCAAGTTTCCAAAAGCAAAGCTCAAGTAGTTTCCTGTGAAAATAGTAAAGAATATTACTGAAAGCAAAACAAAACAAAGAAGACAAAAAGGCCTTGTGACAAATTCAGGGAAGAGACACCCTGGTAACTTTTACCAGTTAATTGATGCATAAAAGGTTGTGAAGATTAATGTACATCAAAATCAAAACTAAATTGAATTTTTGACATTTTTGCAAATAACAACCCCAAAGAATACATAGGTGCTTTTTGATTTGTCACAGCTGGAAGACTCTGAATCATGAAGCACTCTAGGAGAAGCCATTAAATAGCGTAAGATGGTTTGTCAGTGTGGAGGAAAAGTAATTGAAGAACCAAACTGTGCATATGAGCATTGCATTCTAAAATATTTACCAAACAGAAATGAAGTGAATCTTTTTCTTCTACAACCAAAGCACAAAGTGTTGGTTAGGTAGTCAACAGAAAAGTTTAATAGTTTAAGTCCTTAAAAATTTTTTATGAGTTCACACTAAATGAGTTGGTTTAAACTTATCTGTGGTCCACATTTTCTAAAACCTGCTAAGCATATAATTTTTTTCTTCCTTGTGAGCAGAAAAGATTTTTAAAGCCAACATCTGTTTTACAAGAATGATATTTGAGATTGGCAATGTGAAAAAAATGAGCATAGAAGGTAAACTGTCATTCTTAGAATTAGTTCAGTAAAACTATGAATATAAAAATAATCTTAGATCATCTCATTTTAATATTAGCCTTAGTCATAAGAGAAGTTGCTGATATTTTAAATATATAGCAATGAAATAATCAAGGAGGATATTATTAAGCCAATGAGGTTCTCAGTTTTAATTTATTAAAAATACTACTTATCTTAATATACATGCAAGTGTGATATCTTTTGTAGTGGATACAATATAAAGACCATGTAGAACAGCAAAAGGTCATTATTGGAATCCAAACATGTCTTTGTTGGGGCCACATAGAGGAGACCTAATGGGACCTAGTCACATGATTCTTCTGTTCTGAAGGCCTCAGGAAGAAGGTAGCTCCACACGTGGAAAGAAATTCTGCTATCCAAAAGTTAGGTTCATTTGGTTTTAATTAGTAGAATCTATAGATATATTTTCCTGCTTTTCTCCTTGGAAAGAATAGTATCTTTTTAAAAATAATTATTTTTAAATTATTCTTTTTTTTTACTACTTCCATTATAGTAATAGACATGGCTGACAAAGACAATATAGAAACAATCATGTAATTGATAATTCCAGAAAGCTCTTGTGACAATCTCCCTCAAATTTATATCTAATGCTTACCGTAATAGGTGGCAAAGTACAATTGTTCATACTATACAGGTATCCAAGTCAAAAAGCAACCCTGTTCATGAGACACCTAATTTCTATATGGAATGGAAGGAACTATATCTATTGTTGGAAGGACAGTAGCATTTTGTTTTAATCAAAGGCATAGAGTCTAAAACCCTAAAATTTTAAATGAAGCTAATAAATCAAGAAGAGTTAAAATGAAAACACTTTTCATAATCAGCTTGCAAGTAAACACTGCTCCATATTCTATTAAGATGAGTCCCAAGGTTGAGGCAAGTCAGAACAAATGCTTCATACATATACACACTTCAAAGTTTTAGGTGGAATAGATCATGAGAAAAAAATTTAAATAAATAATACCACTATTTAGTAAAAATTACAATAGCAGCATGCAATCAGAGACTATCTAACAGGAAGTCCCTTCTCCCTGAAAATATTTTTCTTCAACTCCAGAACAACTATGTTTTGAGAATCATCTTTATGGAAGTTTAAAAGATCTTGTCATATCTCATTCTGATCACTCACTCACTTCCTTCCTCTTGGCAATCAACAGGGGTTGAGCTACATTTTTTTCTAAAGATTCTTCACCTTGACCCCTAAAGTTGATAATTGGAAAAATAGACGATCAGAAACAAACTCTTCTATAGATCTGAAGAAAGTGTCCAAGTTTCTACTTTTGGCACACGGAGATCTAATCTGAAAGAGAAAATAACTATAACATTTATACAAATTAGTTGTAAGAAGTCCAGATGAGCTTAAAATATCATACTCTAGCAATATATGCATAACATTGCTTGTAGCAGCACAGTTCATAATACTAAAATCCTGGAAATAGCCTGTATGCCCATCAACAGACAACTGGATAAGGAAAATGTGATATCTATATATACAGAAATGCTACTCAGCTATAAAGAAGGTCAAATTTGAAACATTCACAGGAAAATGGATGCACCTGAAAAATATAATGTTGAGTGAAAGAAATCTGACACACAAACTTGAATACCATATAATATCTTTCATCTGAGTAAGGCAAAGTGCAAACTAAGGGAAAAATAAAGGAAAGATAGAATGAGAAAAAGAGATGGATCTCTTGAAGATGGTATATCAGTCAGTGTTTACTATAGAAACAGATTTAATGCAAGATATACAAATATACAAGAACTTACAAGATTGGTGTACAATCTTAGAATTTACATTTTGGGAAGATGGCTGCCACAGAGTCAGGCGTGGAAGAATGCAAAAAGGGTTTCTGCACTGGAGAGCTGAAGGATCCATTCGAAGGCCTGGAGCTCACTGTAGTGTCCTAGGTAAATCCGTATCAGGAGGCAGAAGGGTCTGTGATAGAAAGCTGAAGAGTCTGCACTGGAAGCCAGGAGATGATGTTCAAGGTGAGGGTGAAGACTGGTGCTTCTCCAAAGAAACAGAAGTGAGACTTCTTTCTTCACTCCCTTTTAGTCCATTCTGGCAGTAAGCCTATTGTTTGGTGCCACACAAACCAGGGTGGGTCTTCTGTCTTAAGTAAATTCCTTCAGTCACACCCAGTACTATGCCAATCCAATTTAATTGGGTGTTTCTTACTCAGACTGACACAGTCCGTTAACTATCACAGGTGAGAAGAGGTTCAGGGGACCAAGGGCACGGGGTGAGAGGGAAATAGGTAGAGTGAAGATATGCCAGGTACAAGGAGCTAATAATCTCAGTGACCATGGACATTATTGCCATAAACATGAACTAAGATTAATAATATCAACAAGAAAATAAAAGGGGAAAGAGGAACTAGAGGAGGAAGGAGAGAGGGGGAGGGAAGGTATTAAAAAAGGAAACAAGTGTATTATGTACATGTAACAATTCCCCCAATTGATTATAAAATTCATCTACTGCAAACGTGCTAATAAAAAATAGCTATTCTTGACAAAATCTTCGTTGTTATAAATACAGGTCAAGAGATCAAGGCAAAGCAGTAACTGTAATCAAAGACTTTATAAGGTGAAAATAAATGAGAACTAAAGCTTATCATCATAATATTTAAAATTTGGGGAAAAGTGAAGAGGATCATGAAGAAACAGTAGGACATACAAGTCGGGAAAAATGCACAAAGAAATGAGGAACTAATCAACTTTATGAAACACCACAGATATTGCAGTATGATTAGTGTGAATGGGGTCCATTAGATCTTGCACAGCAGGACAATATTGATGACCCTAGCAAATGCTGTTTCACTGGGAAGTCAGAGTAGTACATAAGGAAGTGAGTGGTAAGTTATTAAAAAATCTTGGTGTACTAGATAAATATGTATACTCCATAAGCAGAGAGAACTAGGTTTCAAGCCCTTTTAGACATTTAAGATTGGACCATAAGAAAATCACCTAACCTGATAGAATCACAGGTTTTTCCTTTACATGAGGAGATACTAATAGTATATCATAGAGTTTTATGAAAATAAATAAATTCTGCATGTTATTCACCAAGGTAGCACCAGGAAAATAGTAAACACTCAATAAATGTCATCCATTATTTTGATAAGAAAAGAGATATAAAGTCAGTAGAATATTTTTTGTGTCCTTTGTGACTTTGGTTAGCTTTAGAATTTATGTGGGTAAGTGTGTCTGCATAAATGGATGTTTTAGATAGAAGTAAATTGAACACAGTTGTAGGCTAAGGAAAATACACAAAGAAATAAAGGAAAGGTTGCACCTGAATTCTACTTACAGAAGAAAAATTCTCCATTTGGAAAATAGCCTTTCACAAGCCTCCTAGGACAGAGGAATGCTTATGAATGGGGATTTTTGATATCTTGATGCCAAGATATCAGAAAAGGGAGAAAGACGCTTTAAGTGAGTTGAGAGAAAGAAAGTATGCTATTAATGTTGAATACAAAACTGAGTCAAAGACTTAAGTATGAGTGGTCAATTGAAATGGAGTTCCAGGGAGCAAGAGTAAGAAAACACAGAAATTGAAATCTGGAATGTGGAAAAACTAATACACTGCTGTGCCTCAAAGTTGTTTCTACCTGAGAAGGAAAAAAAATTAAAAAGGAAGGAAACATCTATTGATCGTGTTCCATCTCTCACTGGTGGAAGGCTTCCCAGGGGCGGTCACATCCTCCCATTTCTGGCTGTGCTTGCATAGGCCCTGTAGAGTCTCTCTCCAGCATCCTGCAGGGCTGAGTCAAAGAAGGTTTGAAAACTTTTTGGTGCATGCTGGAAACAAGATGCTATCAATTCCAGGTAAGTTGAAGACTACATAGAATTACTTTCCTACGGCCATGAGTGGAATCAAAGATAAGGCCAAGAATATGTGAGTTAGAGAACAAGTCATTGGATAAAATTTAGTCCTTCCTGTACTCTGCTCTTTCTTTAAAACCAAGCTTTAACTGTGTTTTCTAGTTTCTGGCTTTCAAAAGACCTACCAAAGAAGGATTTGTGCAACAAGATACAATTCTATTCCTTCCCTGATGCAACTGGTCATAAGACTCAATTGATAGTCATCATTTTCCTGTCTTTAATATTTTTGATGCTAACTCAGCTAATTTTGCTGTCTTCTCATGGGTTGAAGCAGATCTTCAACACTGAAGGCTTCAAGCTTTCATTAAATTATTTTTATTATTGAGTGGTAGTTATTGAACCTGTCCATTCACCTTTATTACTGAGCACAAAAGTGGCAAAAAACACTACAATTAATGCCTTCCAGCATCCACTGTATAGCAGCATCTCTATGTCCTCATGGCCATCAGGAGCTCCTTCTTTGCTTGCTGATCCACTGACATGAGGATCCTCAAGTGGTTTGTCAATAGTCACAGGTTCAAGTTCAGTAGAAACCTTGTGTACCATAGAATTCAAGGAAAGCCTGGTAGAAATGCACATATTCAAAGACCATACATACATAAAACTTAACACCTTTTGGTATAATTATCAAGCAAAGGATCCAATGAGTAAATATTACTCCTTGTCAGTCTGCATTATAATAGAAGGAGTCATCTCTGTGAATGAGTGCTTCAGGTCTGTGTAATTAAAGCATGAAAGTACAAAGTCTGAAACTGAGTCATCAGAAATGTTGAGAGACCAATCCTTTTCCTAGCGTTTATTTCTCAACCCAGGTATTCTAGGTTTTGGGGAAATAGCACATTAATTTAGCAGTGTAATACTTCAGGGGGTTGTTTCTGAGCTAACACTTAGCAAATATTTAAATAAACAATTTTTATTCCACTTGGTCTCCTGCTTCGGTGGAATGCAGATATTTATGCCAGGACTATAGGGTCCCATGGTCACATACTCATTGCTCTAAAACAGATATCTTATTTGGAGACAGTATTGTGGAACAAAATTAGAAAAGGCATTGTGTGAGCTCTTAGATAAGGTTGAGGACAGAGCATCCTTGGGCAGAAAAAGTAAAAGCAGATCTGGAGCAGATATCAGTGTTTTAAACTCTCGCTGCCCCCAGGAAAGGTTTTGGTGAAATCTACAAGCCATTTAAATAACTTTCTAAAGAACTGTCGTTTTACAATGATACTACTACACACACAACACAATTTGAAGCAGCTTCTTGTATTGACAGATTGGGTATTCAGAAGTGCAGTAGCAAGGGGCAGCCTTGGGGAAAAAGGAATTCATGTTTCTGGAAACGTGCACAGCCTACATTTTATCATCTTGGCCTCTTCTCATTGTCCACTGTGCAATGAAATGGCTAGAGAAGAGGCTGACAGAGAGACAAGAGAGAGTGAGCATAAGGACTCCTTTCAGGCTGGACTTACCTTTTCCTTTGAAGCTCATGGGGCCTGGTTTTGAGTAAAATCTGTCCTGCTGTTACAGAAATGAAGGTCTCAAAAGTCTTGATTTGACAGTTGTCAGACCCACTATTAATTTCTTTGCTTATTTCTTTTGAAGCTATATAAATAGCAGCCATCCAACTTCACAAACCTTAAAATTATGACTGCTGCCATTGATGTGTTAGAGACACTGAATAACCTGGCATTTCCGCTTTCAATTAGCCTCATCCTATTCTTCAGGTGAGAGAGACTTAGTCATTATAATGTTACAACATAGCCAGGCTTCACCATCATCTTATGGCCCACTATAGTAAGGTTCCTGTTTTTATCCATTCTGGAATTCTGCCCTGTATATCTACTATATAGGTGCCAACTGCTCCTAATTATAGTCCTCCAAAATGCAAAGCCTCAAGACTTCTGCAAAGGTAGTTTATTTGAAAGCAATCACTGAGCAGCAGTGAGCAATCAGTTTTAGTAAAACAGGTAAGGAGAAAAGGAGGTGTGTCATCAAGCTAGTCACTGCTGTAGCAATAGCACTTCAATCATTTCAGAGAGTTCTGAGGAACATACAAAGTGCTTCTTGGAATTTTCTACTTGAAAATGACAAAGTACCATCTGTCAGCTTTCTATTGCTTGAGAGTTATGTCAGAAGATGTTATGTTCCTCCACTCTTGGGCTGTGGAGGTGTGCAGTGTTCCTATGGCATCCCATCTTGCAGCATCAGAAAAGCTGCATACAAAAGCTCCATATATGACTGAGATGAGATGCTGTGAGAATAAAGTGAGGCACAGTATACCTGGCATTTCTCTCTGTGGCTGCAGCTGCAGTCACGTAAGTTAGAAGGATGGAAGTGGTGCACAAGGGGCTATGATACAGACACAAGGAGAATAAAGAGGAGAAAAGATCAAAATGAGGGATATGAAGAGATGCAGTATAATTAAATGCAGTAAAACCCCATGATGCTGGAGTGGTGGACAAAGGACATGTTCATAAACATGATACTTATTACATTTAAAGTTGCATGCATTACTACAACATAAGTCACTTTTCTATGCTTTAAAAATCTCCAATAACCCTGTGAGCCAGTGAAATCTGCATATTAAGAGAAAGTCAAAAGAACCTGAGAAAGTTCCTACCATTTATATTTGAGCTAGCACTGAGAGAAGACAGGAGAGCACAAGGAAGAGAAAAATCAAGAGAATGCTATCATGCTTCTTTCTAAAAATTTGAACCTATATATCAGGGAATGCTTTTGGAAGTCATGGATTTTTTTCATTGAAATATAGCATCTTTACCACAAAGTACATAAATCTCAGATATTTTCACACAGTAAACAACCTCATATAACAGAATCTATAAGAAGAAACTGATTACCTGCCCAGTATCCCAGAAGAATCCCCTTGTTCTCCCTCCACCCCATAAGAGTTGCCATTTTCTTTGTTACTAACGCTGCCGGTTGTTTTTCCCTCTTTCTCAACTTTATTCAAAAGAAAACACAAAGAAGGTACTCTGTGGGGTTTGGTTTCTCTCAGCACTAAGATTCTCTGAGTGTTGGGTTTAGGGTGGTGAAATTTACACCAGGATTTATAGAGGTGTTATTTTTTCTGATAATTAAGCCAGAGATCCTTGACAGCTGTGGCTTTGTCTCTCACTTGGCTGTGAGGACCTAGATGTGTCATATTAATATTTGTCTCCCCTGAACCTCATGAATTGTCTAAGATCATGACAAAGTGATATCTCCTTTTATCCACCACAGGACTGACTAGCACAGAGCCTACCTTGTACTGGCACACAATAAATAGGAGTCGACTCATCATAAAATTATTCTAACTTCATTTCTCTAACATTACGATTGACATCTCCATCCATAAACAGTAGCCTTAAATGTATAATTTATATGGCCTATGTTTTTATTTCTTTATGTATTTGATTTTTAATGAGCTATAAGACAGTTAATCTTGCAGTCAAGTGTCCCAGAATAGTATTAAGTAATGAAAGAGACCCAGTGATGATGTGACTGGAAAAGAATGTGCACACACTGCTCACATGGTGGTGAAGAAAAGTAAATTCCCCAAACCTGCATTTCCTATAGTTTCAAAGTCACATTCCACTACTGGTACTTTTTTTCAGTTGTTATTGTTTGTAAGATTTTAGATTTGATAGTGTTGTTATCATGTTTTCTCTAATATAAAAGGAAACTTTATACCCAAATTGCACAGGAAATAGTGCAAAAATCAACAACTGGGATCTCAGCTTATTAAAGTTTTTGCATCGCAAAAGAAATCACCAACAGAATGAAGAGAAAACCCACAGAGTGGAAAAAAATTTATCCGGTAGCCCCTCACATGGAAGAATAATATCTAGAACATGCAAAGAATTTTAAAAATCAGACCCCCAAATTTAAAGATCCAATCTAAAAATGGGCATCTGAAATGAATAAATGCTTCTCAGATGAAGAAGCAGAAACGCAAACAAATATATAAAGAATGTTCTACCTCACTGATCATCCAAGAGATGTAAATTAAAACAACACCGAGATTCCATCTCACTCCAGAAAGAATGGCTATTATCAAGAAATCAACCAAAAACAAATACTGGCATGGTTGTGGAGGAAAAGGAACACTTCTCCACTATTGGAGGGAGTGCAGACTGGTGCAACCATTGTGGAGATTCCTCAAAAAATTAAGATTAGAAATCTCATTTGACCCAGCTATTCCCCTGTTTGGTATCTTCCCAAAAGAATTAAAAGCATCATATCACAGTGATATATGTGCAGCTATGTTTATAGCAGCACAGTTTGTAATAGTTAAATCTTGGAAACAACTCAAATGCCCATCAACCATTGAATGGATAAAAACGATGTGGTTTTTCTATACAATGGAGTACTATTCTGCATAAACAAAGATAAACTTCAGACATTTGTAGCTAAATTGATGCAACTCGAGACTATACTCTTAAGTGAAATAAATCAGACACGTGTGTAAATATCCCATAGCCTCTAGTGTGAGAAACTAAAAAGATAAATAAGAACCAAAATGTACAATAGATAATATGAAATAGGAAGAAACTCTTCAAAAGGATAGGGAAGCTGTGAAAGGGGGAGGGAGGAGAAGGGAAAAGATGATAAAAGAAGGAAAAAAATGGAAACAGAGTTTTTGTAAATAAGCAGGGAGGGAAACTGGAAGGTAGGGAAGGGGAATGGGAGAAAAAGAGGAATCAAGATGTATCATGTACGGGTGCAAACCCCCTTTGATAAATGTGATCATTATGTATATTTAAATTGTACCAATAAAATTAATTAATAAAAAAACTCTAAAAAATTTATAAATTTAAGCAAAGCATATAAAAACTAAGATCCTGCAGTAAATTATTGAGATTTTTCTTTATATCTTTCATTTTGTCTTAGTATAATTTATATATAATTTTATAATTTACATATAAAGGAGAAATTTCTCATAAATTGTCTATTTTAATCTTTCAGTAACAGAGAATATAGTCCAGCATTATTTTTTCATGAAATGCCCTTCTCTTCAAAATTATAAGATTAAATATTATAATGTATATAGTTATAACTTAGCTATAGTAACAGTATAATTGAATGCTAATAATGATATAGTAATAACATAATCAACAGTGAATATGTGCCACTGTGCTTTTAACCACTACATTATACTGGGGCCAATTAAACTACAAAGAGGAATCCTTGGCATTTGGACTGAGTTTTGAAAGGACTTCACCCACTGTATGCTCTTCTCATAGCCAAGTGCCTCTGCCATGTGAAATTTGTTGAGATCTGGAAGGAGAGGTGTAGGTGGTTCGGAAGAGAACAGAGCAGAAACAGAGGAACAGGCAGGAGGTGGCAAGGTCTGGCTTGGAAGGCAATGAAACAGCTGGGTAGGGTGGGGGCCAGGTAGAAATTTTGATTAGTGTAATTGTGGGAACTTGCCACAGATGTAAGAAAATTTTCAATATACTACCTAAAAGTAGGATTGGGAAGAAAAACACATGATTATTAATACTATATTTTAAAACATTATTTTCAAGACAACACAGTGATAAAGTCTTTGCTGAACTATCATATAGTTGGAATGAGTATTAAAATATTAAAAATTAATACAAACGTTAATTTTTTTCAAACAGGGGATTAAGGCACTGTAATATTCTTAAGCAATTAGAGTGAGAATTAAAATGAATTAATAAAACTAAGTGACCAATTCTGGGATGATCAAATAATGAACAAAATATCAGTCATAAAAAGAATAGAAATCTAATTACAGAAAAGAGACATAGCACTAAGGAGGGGGTCCATATATCCCAATTGCAATTCTGTCCTCCATCTCATTGAACCCTTTCTCTTTCTTTCTGTGTTAAAAATAAAGCTAATGATAAATTAAATCCCTTGGGCAGTACAACAATTTGGAGTTGGCATATCTAAATGCCTTTTCCTAAAGCCCATCAGAGTTTTGTATGTAATAATAGTGTTAATTAATATTTTATCATTAAAGAAACATATGTTATTAATTAAATGAAGCAGATGTAATAAAGAAATCCCTAGCCTCCCAAATCCCATGTGGAATGAATACATTAACAATTTTAGGTAATAAACACAATGGACAAGTGACTCCATGTCTCAAGACACATGTGGAATCATTTTTGGAATGATAATGAGCATACAATTTATTCAAGACAAGAATTTTTAGATATTATTCTGCATCTGTATGTGGTCTTGCAACTTTGCGATGGATATAGAACGTGAACACAACTTATTTTCAGAGGGCTTTAACCATTAGAATTTGAATAAAATGCCTAAAATCTGTAAATATCTAAAAAATGTGTACTTTTCAAATAATATTTTGGTGAAGATTCTTAGATAATCATAGTATAAGTTTCATGTCAAAAGCAATTACAAGTTCATATACACTTAGCAAAATTTGATCTTCTATTTGAGGGGAGTATTTAAGTATAGTTGAATGAATAAAAGATTCATTAATCATTGTTAAAGAAAAACATTTCAAATTTAATTCAATTTAACAACATCTTTTGGACATTCTCTATTTGACATTCAGAGGTCACAAAGATAGAATGGCATAATCATGGAGAAGTTTATATGCTTGCTGGACAAACCAGTATACAAAGATGTACATAGTACAAATAATATAATATTATTTAATATTTTGTCTGCTGTTAGAATGGATTTTGGTAGAAGTGGGATAGAATTCCATTTGGCCCGAGTTTTTAATAAAAAACTAAAGTATTATTCAAAATATATAAGGCTACTGAGTAGTAGAGAATAATAACCCGAAAGTGAATTGTGTTGTGAGAACTTGAATTGAAAAGTCCCTAGGAAGGATCAAAAGTCTCAGTTGTCCTAAATGGAGAGCTCCTGGGTCTTGACCTACAGGCACAGATAAAAGGACTGAACAGTTCCTTCATGTGGCAAGTACTCCCTATATACTACACATTCTATACACTTCCTACTATAGTACTCCCTATACACATACTACAGGCACTGTTTAGATCAAGATCCCTGACTTCCTACCTAGAACTTGTTTTCCTAACAAAGAGGAACAGAGTCACAGCCAGCAGATATAAGATTTATGTACATAAGTAGATGACACTGTGGTTTAGAAGACAACAAAAGCTATGAAAAAATACTAGAGCAAGTAGAACTGAGGATAAAGAAGAGAGAGTGCATTGTAAGTTTAAAAGGGTAAGCAGGATACTTATTATAAAGTGATATATGAGCCAAGATGCAGTATGTAGAGCATGAATGTTTCAGATCAATCCAACAGCCCTGGGGCAGGAAAATCATACTATCTTGAAGGAGGAACTGCAAGAAAACCAGTGACTTTGGAATGGAGTGAGCCAGAAGAGCCCAGTGGGAGATAGAATCTTAGAGATAGCAGGTCATGGAGGGCCCTATTTTAGAAATGGCAGTAACTTTAGTTTGCACTTTGAGGGACATGGAGATTGGAACAGAGCAGTGCATGATATTAACCTATATCTCAGAAGTGCCATTCTGACTCTTGTTTTGAGGATAGACTTCTGGTTGAAGATGGGAAGTCACAGATGAAAATAATTCATTGATAAAAGAAAAGTTTGTAATGAGCAATACCAGTAGAAGTGGAGACAAGTAGTGAGAATTATTTACCATGGTGTTGGTGTGATAAAGCCACCAGGAATATCAGAGTGTCCCAGCAGTAGTATTATAGGCAACTAAGTTGGATAAATTAATATAGTCAGAAAGGGACTGGGCTCTCAAAGAAGTCAGTACAGAAGATAAGAAGTCGGTACGGTTTAGACATTGAAAGTGTGGCTGGAGGTGCATTTGAAGATGGCAAGTCCTTGAGATTAAAGTCATAATAGCCAGATTTACATACTTCCCTAAGTGATAAAAGGAAGCTTGAGAAAATACTGTAATTAGTACAACCCTTTTAGGATTTCCCATAGAAACAGACCATTTTCTCACTGGGGTGGGCCATCCTCTCTCAACCCGGTAAAACTAAGACTAAGATGATGACTATATTTTATCAACCAAGGTTAATGATGTCATCTATATACCCTTGCTAAGTGCTCCACTTCCCTACTGGATCAATATAATCTAAGGGGCTATAGTTCTAATCTTATTGGTTGATTGTTGTTTGACCCATATTGTACACATGTCATGATTTTGCCCTATGAAACATTCTTGGAGACATGATCTCAGCAGCTACCCAAATGGGACCCCTCTTGTGTCTCAGGAGCTATTCCTATATCTTATTCCCCAGCTCCCAGTTGTGTGTGCCTCACTTCTTTCAGCACCTGAACTCCCTTCTTGAGAGCATCTCCCCTCTCTTTTCTCTCTCTTTCACTAAATCTTTCACATTTTAACCTCAATTTTCTTTGGAATTCATTCTTTGATTTCAGGAAACACAAACTTGATGCATCAGATTGGGAGTTATATTTCTCCTGTATCAGAATAATATCTAGATTTGATGAAACATAGAGGATAGAGTGTTTATTGGAACTTGAGGGAGAGAGTTGTATAGAGTCCATTACTTGAGAGAAGGGACAAAACCAGCTCAGGATCACTTTGGAGGTAGGGAGTCAGGACAATTCACACACTGACTTCATTTTTCTCTCTGTTCTCCTTTCTCTTACTAGAGTTTCCCTTGGACTGTTAGTGAAGGCATTGTCAATGAGTGTCACTGAAGCCAGAAGGCATAGTAACCTATTGACATAATCCTTACAAAGGGGCAAGCTTAGGAATAGAAAAGTGTAAAGAGCATGTCTATAATGGCAAATGGAAGATAAATTACACCCACATCTAGGAAATAATATATCAAGGAAATATTGTTCTAAATTCTGAGGTGGCCTAAGTAATGCAAGGACAGGAAATTGGCCATAGTATTTAATGGTGTAGAGTGTATTAAAAGTCTTAAAATAAAAATTCTGTTAGACTATTGAGGACAAAAATCTAGATTAGAAGAAGTTTAATAGTGAATGGAAAATACAGGGCAGAGTGAGTTTAGACAACTCTATAAAGCACAGAAAGAATTTGCAATCTCATATTTGAATGTTAGTTTTCCAAGTAGCAGAATTATCATTTAATGCATTTTGCTTCTGGGTACTGATGTACCTGAGATATACAAGGATGTGATATCATTCTTGGCTTATGCATCTCAATAGCTATCCAAACCTTGTGTGCTGCCAAAACCGTAATTTGAGCAGGCCTCCAAAAGATACAAAGAAAATCTAGGAACTACGACCACACATTTGCATCTTTACCTTTTTCATATATTATACTATGTGGTTTACAGCTGCTTTGAGAGTAAATCAAAGTAAATGAACTTGAACTGTGCAGTTTTTCCTATTCATGAATCTGAAACCATACCATGTGTTCTGATCAATCTTAAGTAACCATTATTAGGGTGCTGTGATAATATAGGTACAGATGATATGAACTTTGTTAGGTTAGGGGAAGTAGAAATTTAAATGATAAGATTTTAAGGATAAGATGCCTAAGATTTCTTAGTGAAATAATTGGATACAAAGAGTAAAAGATAGGGCTGGGGATTTAGCTCAGTGGTTTCGCCGCCTGCTGCGCAAGCACAAGGACCCGAGTTCGATCCCCAGTACCAAAAAAAAAAAAGAGTAAAAGATAAAGGGGAACCAGTTTCTCATGGTTTTCTTAGAGTAAAACACAGAGAACATTTTTGATTTTACAAACAGACTTTAGGACTTTTAGAAAGAAAACATTAGCAAGTAGAAAGGAATCAGAAAATACTTGATTTTAAATTATAAAACTTGTGTTTGTTCAGTGCCTAATATTTGGGAAGCCATGAGGCAGGCACATACTTGACAGCACCTGATAAAAGAGCTTAAAAATCATACTAAGAATGCGGAAAGGAACATGTACCTAGGCATTAAGTGATCCCCTTGGTTGAAAGTTTGGGAAGGTAAGTTAGGGAAGAGAAGTCATACAGAGAGGCTGCAAACCACTCGATGATACTTGTGCAATTGATCTTTAGACCATAAATAATTGGTTTTATTCTAAGTTTTATTATTGTACAACCAGTTGGTAAATTTTGTTTTCTTATTTAGGTCAGCTATCTTATTAAATTTCACTTCAAAATTCGGATTCCCTGAAAATGTAGCACATTTGATTTTTACACTTCATATAGGACAGGCTTAATGATTTTGAAAGGACTAGGGCTTCAATCCACCCCTCTGACATGGGCTGTAGGGTGGTAAGAGCAGAAGAGAGCAGATAGAGGAACTGAAGGGTAAAGATACAGAACACACTGATTCTAAGAAATTGATTTTTAGAGTGTGACTTCTATCCCACACACATTATAGAGGGTAATTTGCCTTATTCAAGACCACCAATTTAAATTTTATTCTCATAAAAAATACCTTTACAGAAACATCCAGAGAAATGGGATCAAATATTTAGGCACCATTACCCAGCAGGTTGACATATAATATTAATCATCATATAAATTATCAGGAAAGTGACCTATAGTTATTAAATAAAAATAAATCAATATAAATTTTCTCAGAATGGGTTGATAGTGAAATTAACTATCAGAACTTCATAGGTTCTATTATACATATAAGCAGAGAATTAAAGGAAACAAAGGAATATATGAGAATAATTTATAAAATATAAAACCTGAATAAATAGAACTCAGATAAACCCAAATGAATAACCTAGAATCCAATAAAATAAAATTTCACTAACTAAGATCAACAGTAGGAGAAAAAATATCAGTGAATTATAAGATGGATGAGTAGAAATGATCTAATCTTTAATACAGAGCTATAATAATTGAAGAATATGAAGAAAGCCACACAGACCAGTAGACAATATCACACACACGGACATATGAGTGAAGGAGTCCCAAGGGAGGAACAAGAGAAGCACAAGTATAAAAACATTTAAAGATTTTTTCTAACTTTATAAATTGTAACTTAAAATTACAGATCCAATTAATTCAGCAAACACAAAATATTAAAGCAGACAGACTCACACCAAGACACATCAGAGAACTTTTAAAGTTAAATACAAAGAGAATCTTGAATGCAACAGGGAAAAAATGACTTACATACAAGAAACAACAGTATCATGAATTGTTCACTTCCCATTTAAACACTTAGCATTGAAAATATTAGGCAATACAGTGTCATAACCAGGGAGCTGAAAGAAAAAAAGAATTACAAATCCAGAATTTTAACCAAAGCTATCCTTCAGAAATGAATATGAAATGAATATATCCCCCCAAAAAGAAAAGCTGACGGTAGTCATGGTTAGTAGAACAGAAAGGACTTGGTAACATAAATCCACAAGAAGAAAATGAGAGTCCAAGGAGTGGGAAATACCTTAATAAATGTAAAATATTAAGTAATATATTTTGTTTTACAACTCCACATTATTGGACAAAATATACATGGCAGACTAGCATAAAATAGCAAGAAAGAAAAGTATGAAAGAGCTAAATTACTTAGCTAGATTTAAGGAATTGTATTATGAAGTACGTTTTGATAAATTATGATGTACATAATAGTAACTAATGCACTTCTAAGAAATAATTTTAAAAACTTTTACATAATTTACTAATTATTAATTTTTAATTTATCAATTAATAGATATCAATTTTGAACTAATTAGTAACTAATTCAAACAATCAACAGAGAATAGCTTGGCATGATGATACAGACCTATAATCCTAGCTACTTGGGAATCAAAAACTAGAAGAATTTTTGAATTAGAGAGTTCAAATCTTCCCTGGATCATATAGTGAATCCCAGTCTCAGAAAAAAAAAAATGAAGGAAGAAAAATGGAAAGAAAAGCTAAAATAATATGTAGAAAAATATTTAACACAAAAACAATAAAAGTCACGTGAAGAACCATAATGTCATAAAACTTGATAGAAAATGAACAAAAAAAGTCAAATATAAATATATCCATGTCATTAAACCCAAATGTAATAAACACTTAGAACAAAGGACAGAGATTGCCAAAGTAGACAAAAAGCAAGGTCCGATAATACACTGCCTATACGAGATATACTTTATATGCTAATACACAATTTGACAGTAAAGGGATAAAAATAAGTATATAGTCTTTGTAAATAGTAACCATAAATGTGATGGCCATATTAACATTAGAAAATAAACAAATCCTAAATATATGAAGCAAAATATAACAACTGAAAGAAATTGATAACTACAGAAGTATAGGTGAATATTTCAACATCAATCTCAATAATTGCTAGAACAAATAGAAAGAAAATTCTAAAAGATGACAAATAATAACTGAACTTTTAGATATTTATAAAACATCTCACCCCCAAATAGTAAAATACACATTACTTTCAAGTTCACAGTGATAGTTCAGCTTAATTGTACACCTGATTGGCTTGAGAGCTACCCAGGAGATTAGTAGGGCAAACTTCTGTGTGTATCGGGGTTGGTCATGGAGGTTTGACCTTCATCTTTATCTGGTGCCCTTCCCCTGTGCTCTTCTTCCCAGCCAGACTGAAGTGAGCAACTTTGCTCCATCTGGCCCTTTCTCCATGATATTTCTTCTATCAGGCCAATCAATCATTTCAGACTGTAAGCCAAAAAAATCATTTCCTTCTTCAAGTTGTAGGTGTCAGGTATTTGGCCCCAGTCACAGGAAAGATGACTAATATAAAAAATTTATCCCCAAAAAGTGGGAAATCACTGGCATAACTATATTAGAGAATGTATTTCAGAAGTGTTTGGAACTGATTTTCAGAAGGAGTTTGGAAAAGTTTGAAGGAGTAAAAGAAGCCCCTGGATCCTGTAAGCAGAGCCTGATGGGCAATTGTGATAAGATCTCAGAAGAACAAAATGCTGAGAAATGCAGAAAGTAAATACAAAGTTCATGAGGTTTCAGTTGAGAATGAGGACTCCATTGGAACATGGAATAGAGACACTGGCAGTTCCATTCTGACAAATAGCTTTGCATTTTGCACATGTCCTGAGATTTTGTGGGTGGTCAAATTTAAAGTGATAGACTAATTTATCTGGTAGAGGAAATTTCAAGGCAGCCCAGTATTCAGACTGGCATGAGTGCCACTGGCTGCTTTTAGTCAGACTTATAGGGAAACACTGGAACAAAAATAAGACCAGAAAAATTTGAAAACCTTAATTTTTTGTCAAGAAAAGAATCACATCTAAAGTTAGAGTAAAAGCAGGTGTGATTACTGAAAAAATTAATCATTAAAATACATAAAGTAATTTGAATCAGAATAAGAAGAAAGATGTGTTGAGTGGATGTCAGAAATCACCAAAACCCCATCTGTTGTAGGCTCTATGGTGCAAAAGTATAAACCTTTCATTTGAGTCAAGATCCACTTGGTACCCTTCTTGGAAGAGCCACTTAGGGAATTGGTTCCTAATCATTTCAACATGCCTAGCCATCCAATAACTCAAAGGCTTCTATAGCCATGATCCAATGGGGCCATGTTACTGCTAAAGCTGGAAGGAGACTTTAGTATCATGCACCTCATGCTGGTTTATCTGGAATTCAGAACACGAGAACTGTGGGCTCAGGGAGACTTCCACCAAGATTTCAAAGAAAGGTCTGAGAGACCAGGTGGTGTGTTCTTTATAGCAGAGTGCATGCAGCTATGAAAGTGAGGCTAAGGCTTCAAGTGGAGACTACAGAAATATGAAAAGGAAAGGAAATTGTTTTTATCTGGAGATTAAATACAGTTTAAGAAGATGAGTTTGTATGTATGTAAAGAACAACTAAAATGCATGTGACAAAATTCAAAACCTATTTAGGATAAAATACCTCAGAAATCTTAGAAGGGAACATCTTTAACCTGATAAAGGGGTAGCTATGAAAAACTACACCTAATAGCATCACCAATCATAAAAGACTCAATATGTTTCATCTCAGATCATAAACAAGGCTGAGATACACATATTAGCATTGTAATAGTTCGCTAAAGGTTGTAACCTATGAAGAAAAAAAAGGCATGCAGATTTGAAAAACAAGTATTTTTTTCAAAGACAACATTATTCTCTATGCTGAAATTCTTTTAAATGTACCCCCAAATGCTTGAGCTAATAAAAGAGTTTTAGGGCCGGGGATTTAGCTCAATGGTTCTGCCGCCTGCCTCACAAGCCCAAGGTCCTGACTTCAATCCCCAGTACCAAAAAACAAAAGAGTTTTAAAAGTCATTGGATGTAAGGTCACTATAAAGCCACTTCTATTTCTATATAAGAACAATGAAATAGTTGACAATCAAGAGAGCAATTTATTTACAAAATTAAATAGAATAAGATATGTAAGCATAAAGTTAACAAAAGATGCACCGTGAAGTACAAAACAATGATAAGAAGTAAAACAGCTGGGGTGTTAGCCCTGGATTTGATCCCTAGGAATGAAAAACAAAACAAAATGAACAAACCCACAAAATGAAACAAAACAATGGTAAAAGAAGTTAAGGAACATAAAAGGGAATGAAATTCCTTGTTTATGGATTGTGCAAATAATATTGTTAAGATAGCAAATTCTCTCCAAATTTGTCTGTAGAACAAACACAAAAGGCTTACATCAGCTAAAGTAATTTTTAGAAAGAACATCATAGAAGAACTTATACAATAAAATTTCAAAGCTTACTCTAAAACTTCAACAATTAAAACCTATGGCATCGGGGCCAAGGATTTAGCTCAGTGGTTCTGCCGCCTGCCTTGCAAGTTCAAGGACTCAAGTTCGATCCCCGGTACCAAACAAAACAACAACAACAACAACAACAACAAAATCAACCTATGACACTTGCAGAAGGACAAACAAAACTAAACTCTCAAATTTAGGATCAGTTGATTTTTTGACAGAGGTCCTAAGGTAATTCAATGATGCAAGGATAGCCTTCACAACAAGTGGTGCTAAAAGAGTTAAATATTCATATGCAAGAGAGTAACTTAGAGCCTACCTCCTACATTAAACATGAACATGAACTAAAAATGTTTTATATCTAAGTATGAGAGCCAAAATTATAATACTTCTGGAAAAAACATGAGAGAATAACTTTTGTGAGTTTTACGTTAGGCAACTGTTTCTTAGGTAAGATTCACATGGCACACTCCATAAAATTTTCTAAAAATAACAAATTGGGCTTCATAAAAGTTGTAAACTTTTCTCTTGACATTAGTAAAAATATACCAATACATAGACAGCAAAAGTATTTGCAAATTATGTACCTGAGAGAGGAGTTAATGGAAAGTATTTCTAGAACTCTTATGACACCTTAATTGGGTGACAGTTTAATTAAAATGGGGCAAAGTACTTCACAAAAGAAGACATGCAATGGCTAATGTTATAGTTTAAATATGAAGGGCTTCTTGCAAAGATTTATTGAGGGATTACCCCCCCAATATAAAAATGTTTAGTACTGGAGGATAGAGGGGTAAATGGTTTTCAAGAGCACTAACGTTGTCAATGGATTAATGCATTGAAGAGTACACAGCTGAATGGCTACTAGCAGGTGGGGCCCAGCTAGAGAATGCAGGTTGTAGGGGTTGTGCCTTTGAAGGGTACATTCTCTCCTTGGTCCTTTACTCTTTGGCCCTTTGCCTTCCCTCTCTGCTTCCAAGCTGCCGTGTAGTGAACAGGTTTTTCTCCACGATGTGCTACCACCATGATGTTCTACCTCATCTCAGAACCAGAGAAATGGAACCAGATGATTATGAACTAAACCTCTAAAACTGTGAGCCAAAATGCATCTTTCCTCCTGTAGGTCATTTTTCTCTAATATTCGGTCACAGCAACAAAATGTTGATTAACACAGCTACTTATGTCATTAAAAAGTGTGGTCAACAAAATTAATCATTAGGGAATTGCAAATTAAAATGTCAAAGAGATGTCACTGCACAATCATTAGAATGGTTATAACCAAAAAGCCTTATAATACTAAGTGTTCACAGAAATGTGAGACAAACTAGAACCTTCATGCATTGCAGTAGAATGAAAACTGATACACACACACACATATATATATATATAGTAAGAGAAAGTTTAGCAGATTTTTTGTAGATTAAACATAAAACTAAGTATATAGCATATCAATTATATTTCTGAGAATGTGCTCAAACTAGGTTACTTGGAGTGTCCATTAATAACTGAATTCTTAGTAATAGCCAAATCTATATTCTAATATCCATCAGATGGTGAATGAACAAACACACTTAGTAATATAAAAAGGGACAAATGATGCATGCCAAAAAATGAATCAACTTCAAAATACTATGCTAAGAAAAAGAAACAGACACTGAAGACCACATATCGTAAAATTCTGTTTATATGAAATGTCCAGAAAAGACAAAAATATGGAGAAAGAAAAGAGATCAGTGGGTACCTGGGAGTGAATAGTAACACTGACAAAAGTTGAAAAGTACCATTATGGTGTGTGAAAATTTTCTAACACGAGATCGTAGCTATAGCTGCAGACTTGTTTACATTTATTAAAAATCCTAAATTGTGCACACACAATGAGTGTATTTTATAGAATACAAATTAGAGCTCAGTAGGGACCAGGGATTTACGTCAGTGGTGCCATGTCCTGAATTCAATTTTCAGGACTTAAAAAATACCTTTGCATATTCCGTCCCATTTAAAATACACCAAGTAGTGTGTATTCTGATTTTATTTTGCTAATTATGTAGGGCTTCCATCAAACACCAGGGATTCTCAGTAAACATTTATGTTCTCTGAAAGCCAGTTTTTCTGTATCATTTTAATTGATCCTTAGCAATAACATCCCACTTTGATTTTGAGTGTTCATGTACTCTCTTTCTTGTGCACTGTGTCTTTAAAACTTTCACTTAAAACAAATAGAAGTGTTTGGTTTGAGGTAGCAGTAAACAGATTCATTCTAATTCATGTCATCAGCAATTGTCTTCTCAACCCATGGCCCAACAAAAATTAACAATAAGATTGATCTAATATTGATTAATAGGTCTCTTTTGGGAGCAAGGCAAGGCAACCATCAACAGCAAACCCACTTTAGAGTCTCCTGGGAAAGTGTGAACATGACAGTAAACAGCCTACATCAAAGACATTTCAATTCTGCAACAAGCCTTTCGGTTTCAGTAAGTGATATACACCCAAACAAAACATTAATCAGAAGACCCATTTCATCTCCCTGGGGAACCCAGGCTATAGACGAATAATCTTGCTCTAAAAGTGTGATGCTGAACAAGAAAAGAGGAGTTTTTTTTAAGGAAATAGAGGAGCTGAGATAAACATCTTAAATTTAGTAGGGGTTTATGGCAATACAATGTCCTGCTACATATAAATATTTGAACATTATAAAATTTGAGCTGTTTCTTTTAATTAAGCCCATCAACTTGGGCTACATTTGTTTTTATTTCTGTCTGGTTGTTTCTAGTTAACATAAACTAGAAATTGATAGAATGGCGCTTACATTTTCTACACAAGAACCCTGACCCTTCTGAATGTAGGAATTTGTTTACTTATTTATTTTCTGTATTTTAAAAGATGGAATGAAAGAAAAGAGATGCTAGCAGTAAAGTCTGAAAGTATGACATGGAAAGGGAATATTTGCCTTCCAGGCATAGGGAGGAGGCTATTGTTATGGAATTTTCTACCTACCTCACACATCTGTTTAGAGATGTGAGTGGTTTAGTTATAGTGTTCCTAGAAGCCACCCAAAATTGACAGAAGATGGCCTTCTTGGTGTGTATGTTTATCTTAAAATTGATGTTTGAGAAAAACAATAAATTCAATTCATGGTGTCTCCCATCCTCCATTTTTTCTTCGGTTGTTATTCTTGACTCTCAAAATCTTGATTTGTAACCCAGGCCTCTAGGAGCACAGAGGTTCTATAGATCTGTAGTAGATTTTTATGGATTAGCCATATCCTCTCCTGAATCTTTTTCCAAAGGTGAAGAGGAAAAAAGGGTGGTATTTCCAGTGACTGTGTTTTTCCTGTACCACCTTACATAAAAATCTTGCTCTCTGAAATCCTGATAACACATGGAAAGTTATACCCTTAAACCCAAATTCATTTTTCTGCTTTAGTAAAGATTGTAATCTTGTCATGAGTGCTATTTAAAATTTTAATATTTGAGCTAAACTAGCACATAGGAGGTAGACTTTTAAGAGGATGAAATGTTATTTTGTGACCTTTTTTTGTAATTTCAAAGTGAGTAAGCACATTTTAATCTAACTCTTGAAACAGCTTTAAGTCTAAAGTTGATCAAATATGGAAACTTTAGTAATTTACTTTTATAAATCATATATTCAAAGAAAGACAATGAAGAGAAGTCCATGAGTCTACCTCTTGCAAAGCTAATAAATGCCTTTTTAATACACATACCATTATGGGACGGTGAAATCTTATTTTCTTTCAGTGACTATATCTTCCTTCACAACTCTTGATAATGGAGCAGAGTTCTTTACTAAGGATGTAAGCCAACATCTTAGCATCTTTCTCTTTTTACCATCAAACAAATGAGAAATAAACTATTCTTATGTTTGGCTTTTTTTGCAGTGAGAAGGAATTTTGTGTCAAAAGAGGAAAAAATAATCTCTTCAAGTTTTTAGCAAGGGAAATAGGCTGACTCAGTGCTTGTGAGCAACTCTTGCTTTATGAATATGATGTCAATGTTAAATGTTCTATATCTGTTTTAGTGTATGTGCAATTTAACGTTGGTTTCATTCTTAGTAATGATTCAAGGAAATATTTTTGTTACTTAATCTTGTTTATCTTTAGTATAGTATGAAATGACAAGTCTATGATATTGCACTTTTCTTTTATGAACAATCCAAGCTTCTGAAAAATGCAAAGTTTTATCATTATTATTTTTACTAGCTAATACCAGGTACATTCTGAGTCGTCACTCCGTTATGTTCATTTTTAGCCAGATAGCTTTTGGAATGTAGCAGGTAAGTTTAATTTATATAGCTAAACAGTTTTGATGAGGCCTTTTGAATAATTCAGAAAAACAAAGGAAGACATTAAAGGGTTTTTAAATCTGATTTTAAGAGAACTTAGAGTAACCTGTATCTTTTAATTTGAGTATGAGGCAGCTAAGAGAGATATGCTGAATTTGCTTAATTGTAATAGTTATTCTGGTACCTACACATAGATAATCTCGAAGTGATTTAAAAGATTATTAAAAGAAGTTAGATCACAAGAACTGGAAGCTAAGTTTATTACTGTAGTATGGGGAAGATAAAAGAACAGAGATATTCAAGTTTTCACCATGTATTTGATCATATTTCCCTTTAATAATGGCCAAATGACACATTCTACTTCATTTGACTTTAGGAACAAACTTTTTAACTTTTCTGTCCTTTGTAATTATTTCTACCACTTCTGGGGGCATGTTCACATGTCCATTTCTACTGCCCAATGGGTTCTAACCCTACTTTCCATCCAATCCTGTGAGCTGCCTGGATGTGTCCCTGGATAGACACAATGCAGGCTACTACTCTCTCAAGTCCTATTGTGTGCTAAGAGGGATAAGGACCTTCATTTAATTAAATTTCATGCAAACTCCCTCAAGATGCAACTTTTAGAGTTTGCTGTTGTTTATTTTTCTGGTAGGACTGAAGATCTATCAGAGGATAATTTATAATGTGTCCAAAATACCTCTTATTGTGTTAATAATCCAACTTTCCCTTCTGGTGGTTGACCTCTAGCTAAGAAGTCTGTCCCTCGCTCCAGAGCCTAGACCTATTAAATGCCCAGGACAGAAATCCCTACTTCATGCCTGGCCGAGACCATCATGTCAAACCATCATGCTGATCTCTTCCCAAGAAGTTTCAAAGTAGACATTTATTTCATTTCTTCTAGTCAAATTCCAGCTTTATCCATGGATTCTGTGACCACAAAAATAAATGAACCAATAATTAGACATTTGCATATGTCCAAGAGCCTTGGTTATTTGGACTTACGCAATGCCACAGGCAAATCCAAAGCTGGGAAGTACCAAGATCAGTACATTTCAAGATCTCTCAACAAAATTAGTGGAAAAGAATATTATTTATAAGGAAAAGGATGGCTATCTCGTATGTTTGCTAAAGCACTTGATCAAATTCAGATAATTCAGATGTTCTTATCATCAACTCTTCCCACTACTGCAAGGAGATAAAAATATCTATTATCATATTTGACATGGTGCATTGATATGTGAAGAATATAGGAAAGGATTAATTTGTATAGACAGTAGACTGTCTAAAGCCCAGTAGCATGGATTTTAGTCATGCAAAAAAAATTTAAAAAGCATAAAGAAGTTGTATATCAAGTGTTCCTGGCTCTTAGGAAATGATATGATTTCACCTCTCTTCTAATGTCATCTGACATGCTTCTTTACATTGCTTGGGGAGGATAGGATAATAATAATTGGATAAATTAATTTTCTTTAAGATAAGACCAAAATGATGTTTAGCTAACAATTTCAATATTTCAATGTGTTCCGTGAAAAATTACATTTCTTTGCTTTGCTTTTTCTAAACCACAGATATATGAAAAAAATAGAGCAGGATGAAATATGTTGAATTCAATCCCATTGGAGGTAAATTGTAATATATACTAACTTAAGGACATCCCTGTGTTAGGGTTTGTCTCTAGATGTCCCCCAAAGCCTCATGTGGTCATAGGGTGTTTTGGGGGTAGCTGAATTTAGGGTGTGTGATTGATTCATGGTGGGGCTAGGCCTGAGGGCACTAGGATTAAGGGTGTAAGTGCTACCCAACCTAAGTAATTTGAATAAGATAAAAGGGGCAGAAAGATGCTCTTAGGGCACCTTTTGCTTTTTTGCTGTCTTCAGTCACCATGAACTATTTCCTCTGTTGCCTTTGGATCCTTGTGGGAGCCATGTTGTTTCCTCTCCACAGAGCCTCTATCAACTACGCCTTGGAGCCAGCCGGTTATGGACTGAAAACTCTGTGAACTGTAAGCCAAATAAACCCCTTCCCCTCTAACTTTGGATGATGAGTATTTTGTCTCAGCAATGAGAGAAAAGTGACCAACATAACCTGTAATATATATTAGTATAACTTTTATCTGGAAAACTTTGACATTGTGAAAAATAATGCAAGGTGTTTATATCTTTGAAAAAATTGTTGTACTTGAAGAAATAATTTCTAAAAGGTAATTAAAATACGAAAAAGATGAATGTACAAATATGTTCTATAATTCACAGCACTTTTTAATAGCCAAATAAAAAAAATTAAATGACCTAAATGTCTAACAATATACTTTATAATATAGTGCCTCCACATTATAAACTCACACATATCTTAAAATTAATTTTGGGAAAACATTAGATGTCTTGAAGAATTTTTACAGAATAATATAAATTGAAATACCAAATACAATTAGCAGAATATGTTCAAATGTTATAAAAATGTAATCAGAAGTTGATACATATATGGGAGAATTCAGGTTTTTGTTTCTTCTTAAGAAGTGTATGTATTTTAGCAATAAACACATACTAGTTTTTTGGTCAGAATGGGTAATGATGTAAAAGTATTTTTCTTCCTCAAATGGAAGTGATTTAGTCCATAATAACAAAAATATCATTGCAGGGAAAGATGTCTCAAAAACTGTTTTTAAATCCTGAATCAGAACTTCAAGATTAGAGGCAATAACAGTTTAAAAATTTTATGAAAAGTTATAAACAGGGGAGGGAATCTAAAACAAATATTAAAATAACAACACACATTTAGTGACTAAATACTTTCATTAAAAATGAAATTAAAATAGACAGAAAACTTAAAGACATACACTTAAAGATTGAAAATGTTTCCTAAAAAACAGGTATGAATAAAGAAGCCCAAATAAATTGTATGTAAAATATAATGATGGTCATAAGAAGCATATCTAATGGTGTACTAGAAAATATTTAATGGTCTTGCTTAAAAAACAATAAAAACTCAGGTTTCAGAATTGTCAGTATACTTGATTTGAAGATTATGTCACAGCTTATTGTAAATTCTCAGTATGATGTCACTGAATGTGGATTTGGGTAGAGACACACACAGTCAGTTCTTGCATGCTGGTACGAAGTGGATTCTGAAATCAGTTATCACAGTAAATCACAGTGTAAAAAATGGAACTGGTTAATATTCACCTTTTCAGAGGTGTAACACATTATCAGGTACCTGTTTCCAATAACTTTTCATAACACACATAAAATTTGAAAATTAAAGGTTAATATGAGCCCTAAAACTATTATTCAAAAAATGGAAAACACACAAATGGATTCCAGAACAAATAACCAAGCAAATAAATAAATATAAACATAAAGGTAAATATAAAAATAAACATATGTGTGTGCCTGGGTGTCTGTATGTGTGTGATCATAATGCATTCATAACACATCCTCAAAACAACATCAACTGTGTGACAGTTAGGATGTGTTAGGTATATGTACAAACTTCCCAGGAGGAATATAATTGTTATGTACTGCAAACAGATACTAATGAAAAATAAAAACAAGAAAGTAAATAAATTCAGCAAAAATTTAGGACTTTAATATACAGATCAAGTACATTTTAAAATGCACTATTGGTAGGGAAAGTGGGAGGGGTAGGGGAAAGGAAAGAAGGGAAAAGAAAAAATATAAGGAAAGGAAACAAAGTCTTTGTAAATAGAGAGGGGTGGAGGAGTTGAAGGGAGGGCAGGGGAATGGGGAAAAAATAAGGACCAAGATACATCATGTAAAGGTACAAGATCCCAATGATGAATGTAACTGTATTGTATACCTAAAATGTACCAATAAACTTAATGGAAATAAAAAGCATTTTTGAGCTTAAACTAATAGTTATGCGGATTTTTCAGGTATCAGAAGATATGCAGTGTTTTGAAGCTCACAAAAATATTTATAAATTTGAAGAGGTATTAAATCAGAAAAAGAGGTTCTGGCACTGCCTCACAAGCACGAGGTCCTGAATTCAAGCCCCAGTAACAAAAGAAAAGAAAAAGAGGTTACAGCATATTTTGAGGAAATGAAAACACATAGAACATATTGATCACAAATTAGGAATTAACTAAAAGTAGGAACATTTTTATGTTCAGAAATTAAAAGTACTCTTTTAAGAAAAAGATTGGTGTTATTATGTTTGCTCCTTTTTTGTAAAAATCATTTTATTTTATGTCTTGTTTGCTGAGTACTTTGAAGATAATGATGCATAGTGTAATAACTTATTCTCTTAGTATTTGATTATGAAACTGTTTTATTTGTTCATAAAAAATTTTAAAAAGCAATGGATTACAGAGGAAATCACATTATGGTTGCATGTTTAAATTAATAAAAATGAAAGAATTACAAATAAGAAATTGTGCAACATTTATTAAAATGTTTAAAAAATATTAGAGTGGAATACTTTTTGAAATAAAAGAAGTTTTTAAAGATAAAGATACATAAGAGGAAATGGGATTAGAAAATGCTTTACAAAGAAGTTGATATTTCAGCTACATTTTAGAGGATGTATACAACTTTGCCAGAGTAATTTCAGGGAAAATAGCTTTTTCAAAGGGAGGAAGCAACGTAAATAGTCAGCAAACTATGAATATGGGCTACTGGGGCTGCCATAGCTAATTATCAGAATTGGTGCTTGAAAAACAGACATTTATTTCTCAGTTATGAAGTCTGGAAGCCAAGGGTCAAGGTGCCACCAGGCAGGTTTCACTCTGAGGCCAATTCTCTTAGCTTGTAGAGAGATGTGGTCTCACTGTGCATTCAAGTGATCATTGTTATGGATATGAACAGAGAAAGAGAGCAAAGCTTTACTGTGTTTCTTCTAAATCCCCCCATGACAGCCCCACCCTCATCCCCTTGTCCCCTAATCTACCTAGTGTAGCCCAGGCACTATCACACTGAATCTCCAAGAACCATTGCATTGAAAGGGGGGCTTCAACATGAAATTTCTAGGGAGACTCAATCAGATCACAACAGATACATGCGAAAGCTATGAGGAGAAATACAGAAAGAAGGGAAATTTGCCTAGGAGGAATTGGAGAATGGCTGAAGAATACAAGTTCAATTTTGAATATGGCAATTTTTAATTTCAAGTGCCTTTAGTAAATGCAGGTGAAGATTTCTGGCAGTCTTGTAACTACAGAGTAGTGGTGGCAAACCTATGACACACGAGCTGCAGCTGGCTGCTTGTTATCACTGAAAACTCTAAAAGGTTCCCTACTACTCATATAGAGTTTTCAAAACATGGAAGGACAGAAATTGATTTGGAAGTCATTTATTTATTGCTGATAAAGCTAAAGAGGTGTGGAGAAAATGTGATAGAAAAGGGGCCACAGATAGATCCCTTGGGGACACCGAGACATGATGATTCGTAAGGACAGAATGCAGGAGACAAAATATGAAGAAGGATGGGAAGAGAAAAAGAAATCTGTGTTATGACAAAAATAAGGAACGTGACTCTCGTCAACCATGGAAGGATCCAGTAAGGATGCTATCTCTTAAATTTTGTCATCAGGATGGCCTTGGCCAACTTGTTTCTGTGACAATGCCTCTGTCTTGTGCCAAGTGTCAGTAGGACCCCCAGTTCCTTTATCCTCTATGCCTAGGACTGCTCTGGACAATCTACCTCCCACACTGTGTCTGGTCCTGCAGAGAAGGGCTCTGCTTTGCTCTCATTATTTAGCAGAGACAGTAGTGTCCCAGAGGAAATCGATCCTTCTTCACATACCATCTTTGACCCCTGGTGCTTCTCTCACCCAGCTCGCCTTCTAGAACACAGCCTCTGGGACCATCTGCTTCTCCTGTTTCTCTGTCCACATACATGTCCAGTTCCCAATTCCTGCTCCCTCTATGTCTGACCTCTCCCACTATTCATGGAGCAAGAACACCGTTCCTGTTTTGATGCTTTACATGTTTGGTACTTCTTTTTTTTTAGATCTGCTCTTTAATTTCTCTGTTCCCTATAGCTTTTGAAGGGTGTTCTTTGAAAATAGCCTCCTGATTCCTCAGAATTGCTTTTTAAAGGCTATTATTGCTAGTCCAACTTTACTTTTTAAAAAATAGAAAAAAAAAAAAAAAGGATAAAAGAATCAGCTTAAGCCCAGAGGAAACATTCTGGGAAGAGATGCCGGCTGCCCTGTGACTGTGCATTTTAAATGGGAGACTCTCCTCAGGATTTGAATTACCTTGGCCAGGGCCGAGTATCCCCAATGTACTCTTTCCACTTAAGCTTTTTATTAAAAAAGTAAATTGGGATTATTGTATTCCCTCACTTTACTCTGGAAGTCGAAATTTTAAATTAATTGTGGTCTAAACTGAGAGCAAACGGAGAGGTTCTGATAGCAGACTGGCGGCCCTTTGTTTAGCCAGAAGAGATTTAGGCTATTGCTGCTGGGAATGGCTTGGCTGAGGATATTTTCAATTTACACCTTTTTTCTTCCCCCTAATGAAGGATTGAATTATGACTTACTAGAAAATCCCTAAAGTCGAGGAGAGAGAGATGTTGACTAACTTCGCCTGACTTGATTGGAGTGAAGCTATTTATTTGGAAATGGGTTTTAAGTTTGCCTGAAGGGCTGCACTGTCTGGAAAATGCCTTCGGCTTGTTTTGGGAGACATGACTGCAGCACAAAGTGGGAAGAGCTGTAAAAGCGGAGAAGGGCATTTCTGTACGAGTTGCTTGTGGGGCACTACTGTGATGTCCACACTGCTGTTCAGTCAGAATGTCCCAGTCGTCCAGGACCTGCCTGTACCTTGGGAGGTCAGGAGATCCCCAACATCAGCCTGTTTAGATAGGCACCTCCTGTGGATGAATCAATCCTCAAAGGGCAGGATGGATTTGTAGACAGTAATTTTTGTGATATAAGGATAGCTTTCTGCCTGCTACATAGTGGGGATGGTAAAAATGTGGATACTGCAAAACAGAATTACTGGCCTGGAAATTTTCCTTCTGTGGGCAGATGGCATGATCAAGAGCAAAGACAGACATGTCCTTCCATAAACCAAGGGCAACTGTTACACAACAGGCGTGGGTATCAGTCTCTAGAGGAGATGGCTTGAGGTATAGATCAGTGAATTTTATTTTTTAGAGAACTTTGAACTCTGACAGTTCAAGTGAAAACCCTTGTGAGAATATTAAGCTCAAATCTTACTATAAGCAAAGTACCTGAAACAGAGTGACTGTATCAGGTTTATCTATGTTCCAAAACAACTGCATCTTAGACATTTCCTTATTACAGGGAGAGAATTTTTAAAGGAAGAAACAGCATCCAAACAGAGTAGAACTTAAGCATAATGACCTTGGAGTAACATTTACTCAATGCCTCTAGTTTTCTGAAAACAACTTTCAACTGCAAAAATATTTTTTGAAGTTGCCTATTAGAGAAATCTGTCCTGAAGCTTATTTCACAATTTCGCAGCATGGACTGTAATATCAACCAGTGTACAGCATCTCAACGTGCCTATTTGTCCCCACCCACCTTCTATGTGGCTGCTGTACTCCTCAGCCCTTATTGCCAAGATAGGACATTTTTCTCAGGATTGGATAAGACATACTGTGGAGTTCAATTAATGACTTTATCCCTAAATACAAGGACTTTCTTTTTCAAGAAGTAAGCCAAGGGATACATGGAGAAAAAGCTTTAATGTTGTGTAGAAAACAGTCCTCATTTGGTAATGCATACCACAGGTTGAAAGACAGCATTCTGACTTTTCCAATCACTTCAAAAAGCCATCCTATTTCCTATTTATTGTTTCTGTTTGTAAAGCTCAAATTCCTAAAAGAAGGAGATAATTTCCTAAAGAAACTGAATTTTCTTTCTCAAATAATTAAAGCATTATGAATTCAATATTTAGAAAAACTTTAAACAGAAACTCACAGAAGAGGAAAATTAGAAGAAACATTTTTTAACAGACAATTTAAGCCTAAAAGACAGCTGAAAATGGTCTCTCTTCTTATATGGGTGCTGGCATCAAATTGTTTAGATCACATGGTACAGAAACAGTCTTGCTCTTATAAGTTTTTGTTTGCTTTGGTTGGACATACTGATAGAAAATAATAACCAACAAAGAATGATGAGTTCACACTGCAAACTAAGCAGCTGATTTACCAGCAAATGGCAAAACCTTAATATTCATTTCACTTTATGTCCAAGATCTACTATAAAGCCAAGAAATGGGGCAGTTATCTTTGCTGTAGTCTAAAATAGAACAGGTGTGAGAGAGTAGTACTGAGAGGCAGTTGACAGCCATACTCCAAATGCTACACAAATGATGGAACGTTGGGACCAAGAAGTATTAAGTGTGGACCTAAGCCACAGTGATATCACTCAATAGATGCTGCCAAGTATGTACATTTATAAAGATGCCTTTAATGCAGTCGTGTTTTCTGTTAATTTTTTAGTGAATTTAATGCCCTGTATTCTCTCCTACTTCATTTTATTATAAAGTATTCATGTAGAATAATCACACACAAAACACACCAATTTTAGATGTATAGGCTTAAAAGGGAATTATATTTTACATAACACAGAATAATTCTTAAGAGCAGGATGATTTCCTCAAATGTAGTGTTTCTCTGACATCTATATAAGAAAACACTAGTATAATGTGACAATCTCATTTTGTTTGAACAGTGTTTTACCTAATAATACAAAGATCCTTTGGATCACACACACACATAAATGACAGGGAAGAAAATGGCTATTATTTATCCTGAAGTATAAAAAGGAGAGTGGTCAGGGTCACAGATCATTTGGAGATGGACATGTGTGCCGGGTCTATACAGTCTCTTGGTCTGCACTGTCCTTCTTCAGAAGTGGAAAGCATATATTCCACTTTAATCCTACCAATCTGCAAATAAGGACTGAATTTTGATCCCATTCTTAATCCTCTCATCACTTCCAATCCTTATTTGGAGTGCTGAGCTATGATCTTATATTATTAATGATATTTTAAAGATTAAAACTTGGGCCGGGGATTTAGCTCAGTGGTTCTGCCACCTGCTCTACAAGGACCCGAGTTCGATCCCTGGTACCAAAAAAACCCCCCAAAACAAAAAACAAAACTCTAGAAACTATGCCAGATTCTAATGATTATGACAGCTTCAAAAGCAGGCTGACTGGTAGTGGGGAGCAGGAAAGGGTGGGCTTTCTTTCTGCTAATGTGACTCTCTAATCATGAATAAGTGTGACAGGCAGGAAAGCCTTTCCCACATGTCAATAACATACTATCATCAAGCTACCCAACTTAACCTCACTACAAAATACCTGTGACTGAGTCACTGTCTATCTTCTTGCAAATAGTTTCTTTCCCCAGCAGAAGTAATGAGAATTTTATTCTAGAAATTTTCTATTTCAAACAGAATTCTGTAGGAGGCGCCGGTCTCTTTATACATTATTAAATTTCTCACTGAGGATTTCTTTCCCCTGAAATCTGACCTCAGGTTTTCATTGGAAACTATTGAATTTGGAGATGATTTTGAATGCTTAGCAGCTTAGATGAGCTGCATCATTTTGAATTAGAGTTTGTGTTCCCAGTACTGAAGCACGTTTCTAACACAATCTGAGACTCTCTCTCCTTTGCCACCTGCCTCACCTCACTGCGCTGTGGCCATGTTTTGTTCAGCACCATGTAATGAGTTCCTTTGTTTCCAGCAGGGGAAGGAGAAAGTTATAGGCCTTTTCTTTCCTACTTCACAATTTCAGCCAGAATATACAGGCAACTTGAAGAATCTTGCAGATTGTTTTTGCTCCATCATGTCCTCTGATGTCCCAGCTTATGCTTGCTCTTTAGGGAATATACTGCCAGTTGCCCAAATCCAATAAGAGAACTAAATAGGGATTTTAATAAATAGAGGAAACAGATGGAGGCTAGAAGCTCTTGAAAGTTAAAAGAACTGCATGCCTAATAGCCAAAATGCTTAATAGCAGTAATAGCAGCCAAGCCACCACATAACTCACTAATATGCATGAACTGTAGCAGCAAGAAAGTGACTACTTTAAGTCCCAAGGACTTTCCTAAAAATTCAAGGTTGTAAGAACCTAACCTAGAGAATAATTACTTGTCCAGACATGATAACAGACTCTGGCAGAACAAAAATGACAGCTTGATTCACAGACAAATATAAGTCCGTCTTGGATGTCTAGCTTCCATTTTTCTGTGGAGAGATAGATGTCTTTAAAAAGCCTCGGCAGTGAACATCCTGTCAGTTTAAAAGGTCAGACACTGAAGTGTATCAGAAGAGACGATGCTGCACAGACCATTGAGAGAAAAGAAAATGATTTCATTATCATTGTTCATCTGCTATAGATTAATTCAGTTCCCATCATCATGGCAATTAAGGCATTTTTGTAGTCCTGTCCTGACCTAGTTGAGGTGGAACAAGGTAACGAAAAGCTGTACTGGGGAAGAAGGCCACTACAGCTGAGCTAATATTCCTTAGGAACAAATCCTGCAGTTGATTCAGGAAAAAGAACACAAACAAAGCACATAAGCCCTAGAAACATTTCCCCACATGTAAGAAAATGCAATCTGCATCTTGGATGCCCAGGGAACAACACCAGTGCTTAAAATGATCATGTAAAAGATATTTTTTATTTTTACCATATGTGAGGATGGAATACTGTCTTTGTGGATGGAGAGATAGAAGAATGTTGGAAGGATTGCTATCCTTCAGGCCAAATGGAGGCTGATTTTATGCCCCTCTGACCTTCTCAGTAGTTTACATATAGCATCTAGAAAGACATGGATGATCTTCCTAAATTAATTCCATTTGATTTTCTTTGGATTTTTAAGGTTTCAGCTCAAAATCTCAGTCATGATGCTTCACTCCTGCTTTTTACCCCTTATACTGCTCATTAATGTATATTCACCTTGTTTCTCCTGCCTTCGGAATGTCTTCCTCATCTCTTCCTTTCTTTCCACTTCCACTTACTCATAGAACCCTCATTACTCCTCACTTGGATGACCAAAATGGGTTTCTAACCATCTCTCCACTTACCCCTTCTAAATTGTAATGCACTCTACTTATAATCAACATGTTAATTTTCCAAAGCTTAAATCATATCTGAGATCCAAAATGTCAAATGTCTTTCCAGCGACTACTAAATTAAATACTAAGTCTTCACCTAGCATTCAGTGCTCCCCAGAGGAAGTTGTAGGCAGCCACTTGCACTTTATTAGTAGTCATGTATGCCCTTTATTCTCTGTTCATTCCAGACAGTGGACCAAGCCTCAGCCACATCTGAGCATTTCATTTTTGCTTCTGCACTTTCCTTCCTTTCTTCCATGAATGCCCCTTTCTCTCACCTGAACTTGGAATCTAACCCATCCTCCAAGGTTAATCATTTCTTCAGGCAACTCTCACTCTCTCTCTCCCTTCCTTTCTTCCTTCCTTCCTTCCTTCCTTCCTTCCTTCCTTTCAATTTCTGCCTACTAAACATAATTTGTCTTTTATTTGTATCTCTGTGATTTACATTTTTCTTAAGGTATGAATCATAACTCTATAAACAGTTAAAATATTTTAGGAACTTGGAGTAAGATCTGTTCAATTTTGTCTTTTGTGAATTAGAGCTAGATATTTAATCTTTTAAAACTTCAGTGTACATACCAAATTCAATAAATATTTATTAAGAGCTAACTCTATACTTGCAATGTATCAATGAAAAGAGCAAATGCCAGACATTTTAGAAGGAGTAAATAGCTACATAGACATTTTAGAATATACAAATAAATATGTAAATTGTATAGCATGTCATAAGTTGGTTAGCAAGGTTCTTTAAAAACTGGAGATAGTGAAGGGGGTGAGAGAATCAGAATATGTTACAGTTCTAACATAAGTTGTTATCATAGGCCTTATTAACATGGAAATATTTAACCAAAAGATTGAAAGATCTAAAAAATTATTGCCATGTGTCTATCTCGAGAAAATTCAACACCAGTAAAGAAAATAGCCAATGCAAAGGCCCTGAGTCCTTTTGTACTCTGAAAAGCAGAGACAGGCATGCCTGGAATAGAATGAGCACGGAAGAAAACAGGAATAAATGAGGTCAGATAAATAATGAGAGCAGAAGGCCAAACTTGGAAGGCTTTGTGGTCCTTTGTAGGACTTTGATTTTTACTCTGAGTAAAATGGGAGCACTGCAGGTTTTGATGCAATCTGAGTGGAGGATTGGCATGATCTGACTTGCAATTTAAAAGGATGACTCTGATTACTCTGTGGAGATTGCAGTCTGGACGGCAAGGACAGAAGCAAAGAAACTTGTCAGAAATATAGTATGTGACTCTAGCAGGAGATTATGGTGGCTAAAAGTGATAGTAATGAAAGTTCTGTAATGAGAAGTGGTCAAAACCTGGTTATATTTTCAAGGTAGAAGCAGTAAGATTTTTTAATGGATTTAACGTGCCACAGAAATAAAAGAAGTCAATAATAACTAAGATTTTTGATCAAATGCCACAGTGGATTTACCTCAATTGATATGGTGATGACTGGGTAAAAAACATTTTGGAACAAAGGCAAATACCAAGGATCCACTTTTGAACATCTTTTGGCTTGAGATCTATAGCAGGCATCCAGTTGAAAAGTTGAATAGTTACATGTATGCATCCTACTACGAACTTAGAATAAGTCTTAAAATATTCAACAGTTAACCTGAAGTTAAAATGCAGCAATATGATTATATATGGAAATTTCATCTTATTTGTGTATGTCATTTTGCATTTCCTTTTTATTATTATTTGGTGTTTGTGTATGTGGTATATATTTTTGTCTGGTATGTATTCTGCATCTTCTTGAAGCCAAAGCTATGTTAATTTTGTTTACTTTTCATCCATTGTGAAAAACCAATTGTTGTTTATCTCTTTTAATTAATTACAGCTTTATCACTGTAAAATATAGGGAATAGCCATGGTGACATGAAAGAAAATTAAACATTTCCAGTTATTGTCATCTTGCCCAAATATTAAAAACTATTATCACCTTGGAATGTTTTCTTCTTTAACTTTTCTTTGACCTATTGGCGGGGGGGGGGGGGCTTTCTTCTTGTGTTTCATTCTATAATTTTATATAATCTCTTATATTAGATTGTTGAAAATATTTGATCACTTAATTGAAATATGTATCTCAGGCTTTCAAAAAATAAGCCTGTTTAAAACATAACACTGAACTCTATACTTTAATTAATTTAGCATATAAGCTGAAATTTTAATCCATGATTTTTAAACTCATAAAAAAGGATTCATTTTTGGACATTAGACCCTCTACTACTGAAAAACAATAGATCTTTTCCAGAATTTTCTGGTCAAGGACCTCAGGAATAGACAAATGCTATACCTGCTGATATCAGCATGATTTTGACATAATTTTTTAACTTAAAGCTTGAGCACTTTATGTTTTATTTCTTGCTTTCCAAATTTATACTGCTTTATTGAATTTTATGTGCCTTGTATAGTTCCTTTGTGGAGCAAGGTGCCAGTCAAATAACCCATAAACAAATAACCAGACTTATAACATGAACACAGGTAGTAAATACGAACAAGTACCAATGGTCTCTGTCTCCTAGATGGAATGAGAGAAAGGATATGGACACACAGTAAGACAACTCTAAATATGATTATAGTTCAGGTTGCACACTGTGAAAAAAACAATTTTTTATTTTTTAAATAGATCATTATGGCAAAAAAAATCTTTTCCATACTTCCTCTATCCTTTTCTAATAAGAAGGAAAAATGGTTTATGAAATTTTGTTAGAAAAGCCAGTGCCTATGTTACCCAAACTGCAATGTATACATTTATTGCTCTTATTAGCATTATTATTACATTTGTATTTTCCACAGCCATTTTGCTCAGTATTTAAGACAATATTGTCTCCAAAGGAATTTTGGCAGACATCCTATTTATAGTACGGAAATTAAGGCAAACAGGAATTTTAGTTCTGACTTACAATTTGGTTATCCAAATATTTTATACCAATAAAATGCAGGAGATCTATTAGTGAAAAAATAATTATCTCTAATCCCTAAGGGTTCTTTCTCTACAAATATAAAGAATTAATATTTATGAGAAAAATAATGAATAGGAGTGAATATCTGAACAAAATGGTATATAGGCTTAGGTAAAATGAAATGCAATTCTAAGCTAAGGGTAGCAGTAGACAGTAAGATAAAGAAATACAGACACAGAAGACAAACATCATTATAAAGTATTAAAGCAGCTCCAATTTAAATGTAGGTCCATAGCCAGTGAAATTAACCCCTTGAGTTCTTAAACTATGCATATTTTTGCTATAGTGAAAATGCCTCATACTGACAGAAGGAACTGAAGAAATAGTTTCAACAAGGCAGCAAAATATAATAAATTTTCCGTGATGAAGTATGCTATATTATTATATTATTTTTATATGAGAAATGAAAAAGGATTAAAAAGTGACATTCTGGGAAATGAAACCATAAGAAATTCATATTTTAAAGAGTAATCCAAGTAGATGAAGTGTAAAATTGCAGTGTTATTGTTGACTTTATTAAGATTGTTGAAGTTGTTGCTTTATACTTGGACTCTTTGCTTTTATTTATACTGATGTCTTCCTATTTGAGTGCTAGGAATGGAAAGATCAGGGACAAGAGAGCCAACCGTGCCTGAACCTAAATGACATTGGTGCAGGAGATCACTAATGAAGTAGGCAATCCATTCTCATTTCTAGCTGGCTAAATTACCTGTGACTCATGTAAGGAAAAACAATAAAAATTGGGATCTAGCAAACAAAGACTCCAGAGTGGCAAAGTATCTGTTTTCTGACAATATGCAGCTACAAAAACAAAATATCCGTTGTTAATTCAGGTCCCTTTGGCCAGTACACCCATCAACATTGAACAGGACTGCTCATGAAAAATTTCCCCCTCATTCTTAAGGCATGTAAAAGGAATTTCTATACACTACTATGCCCTGCCTAACATCCAAGATCTTCCACCATCAAGTTTGATTATAATTCCCAACATAACTTCTAGGAGCATTTTAAATGAAGTGGCCTAAGTGTACTTAATGATATACTTCAGTTTGGATTCAAAAGGAAAGTTACTTAAAAGATAATTTTTATGGCTTTGGGGGCATTGATAGAAATAGAAATAAGTGGCTTTTCTAGTAGATTATATGCCAAAGGTAAATTGAAGTATCTGACACGCTGAGGGAAATGTAATTTATTACAGGTGTGCCATAAATTGTGCTACAATTTTCAGTAACAGCATGTCAAAGCCAGTGTTTGTTTTAATAACACATATCATTTCCTTTTTTGCTCTTGTTGATGGTTTATATTTTCATTTACTGAATTTGATCACTTTCTTTATAAGGAAGAGATAAATCATAATTCTGCAATTGCTGCCTGAACTAATAAAGACTAATGCCATTTTTAAATGGCCAAATTAAAAAAAACGTTTTCAGCTATGTATCTGCTGCCAAATGCAATTCCATTTTAAACCAAGAACTAGATATCCCTTTCCTCACTTAGAAGTAGAGTGGCAAAATTTCTGTATTCTGATGTGCTCTGTAAAAGTTGGAGAATTTATCAAATGGAGCCAGATATCCCCTACTAAACTGTGTGCTCCAGGACCAAATGCATTTATTTTATGCAGAGTTTGAAAGTTTGTCTACTTCATTTACACAAATAAAATCCAATGTGGAATTCCTTGTAAAAATTTTTGTTTTATCATATGCCAGGTCCAAAAATTCTTTTGGAGAGAATGAATATTTAGACTTTTCAAGAATTGTAGAAATACAAACTATCATGCATTGATTTAAAAACGAGTTGGTGAGCTCATCTATCTCAACATTCTCCATCACTGCCACTAAAATGACAAAAATATTTCACAAAACATTAATCTATAGCAGCTCTGAAAAGAAAAAAGTATCTGAGCTATTTAGGACAATTTTGGAAATATTTTAAACATTAGAAACAGAAGGATTGTTATTAACTTCAACCAAAACATATATAGGAAAAATTCATCACTGTGAAGAGCTCTGCTTCTTAGAAAAAGTCTTGGTTAGGATTTTTTTAAAAGAAATAAAAGAGGATAAACATACTATATTTCCCTAAAAATAAGACCTGGTCTTATATTAATTTTTGCTCCAAGAGATGCAATAGGGATATTTTCAGGTGATAAATTATTTTTTCATGTATAAAAATCTATATTTATTCATGTACAACAATCTGCATTTGTTCATGTACAAAAATCAAATGCAGTCATATCGCCTTCTGGAACATCATCATGACTCTCCAAACCTCAGATCCCATCCTGAATTTCTTTTGACTCCATTTTCTGTAGAACCATTGGCCCCAAACTCTCATGTCCAGTAATAGAGCTCTCCTTAAATGAGCCCTTCTTGTCCTTGTAACCTGCTGATAGTGCATTGGCAGCACAGCAGTCAGTGATTTTACTTCATATGTACTTCACCCAAGTCACAACTTCTGGCAGGTACAGCTTCACAAAGTTTCCATTAAATTAAGTGTTAACTGAAGACCTACAAGACAGGAGTGGCAACAAGAATGAAGACAGTTAAGAATGATTGTCCACATAAAAGTGACAGAAAATTGTAGGCACAGAATATCAGAAAATCATCGTACTGTATAGCTAAAGTATACCAATAAACTCAATTAAAAATAGAAAATGTTTCTTTATTTCACACAAGAGTATTAAGTATGTCTGTTACAAATCTGATGTATTGAATTATGAAAATTCTTATTAGACACAACCATGTGCTTTCATTATCAAGTGCACTCATTATTAGTTTGTTGAGTCTTTACTCTGATTGATCAATCAGCAATTGGTATTGAGTTCACCTGTTTACATAGGCATTTCCCTCTCATCCAAAGACACTGGGTTGGGTATTTACAGAATTTAATTATAATTTATATTTGCATTTATTTTAAATATTAATGTCAATAATATTGTTTATATCTAGTTATAAATTAATATTATTATTTTATAATTTAATACATCCATCATGGATTGCAACTGACTTACTAAACATATATGTCTCTGACAATCTTAAGTAGGGCTTATTTTTGAGGTTTGGCTTACACTATGAGCATCCTGAAAAATCATCCTAGGGCTTATTTTCTGGATAGCTCTTATTTTCAGGGAAATATAGTATATAAGAAATGGCCTATTATAACCTTGTGACTGTGAGAAAAAGTACTTGGACGAAGGCACTGGTGACATAACTAATTTACAATGTGTTGTCAAGACACTTCTGAATACTCTATAGGAGGCAGAAGCTACAATTCCAGATTTCTCTGACATGGGCCACAAACTTCAGTAAGTCTCTAAAGAAGCAGTGAGGTAACTGAGAGCTGTGCCCCCTTGCTTGCATATCTCATTCCGTGAAAAGAGCTCCACATCTCCTGTACAACATCTTCACAATTACATATTGAAAGCGAATGGAATAATAGTTAAATGCACCATTACTGGAGTCATAATCTTTCAATTTGACCTAGAATTTGCCACTTAGAAACTGTGGTATACTGGAGAGTCACTAAATCTTTCTTTGCTTCATTTTCCTCATCTGTAAAATGTAGTTATATTAGTTTCTATCACTCGAGGTTGCTGCATTCAATATAGCTACATAGCACACAGTTAAGCACTATATACATCCATTTTTATTTTGAAATATTACTGATTTGAAATATAAAGGTGAAGAACTTACAGCAGGAAAATACAAACATAAAAGATAAAAATGAATGAGATAAAATGGATAAAAAAGAAATAAATATTAAGATTTGTAGAAGACAATTTCATCTGTTCAATCAGCATTCAAGTAGCAAACTGAAGAGGAGAATACAATCAAAGAAAAGGCAAAAATTCCCTAGGTATCTATTTTCTTAGATTAAAAGAGATTCTTGGGTACAAAGGCATAAAATAAAAGGGAACACATGAAACATCTTGTGAAATTTTAAACCTAAAATAACCTAGGGAAAAAAACCCAAAAGTTGTCTGGAGAAAAAACACAGCTTACTTACATATGAATGAAAATCAAAGTTGCAAGAGTCATTTTATTAGCAACATTATAAACCAGAAGCCAATGGTGCATTGACCTCAAATTTTTGCAGAAAATAAATTTGAATTGAAACACTATGTCCACGTAAAATATTAACCAAGCATGATGGTAAATATGTGTCCTGTCATTATATGTCGAAAGCCTATCTTCAAACACACAATGGCTTAGGAAGTGTAGGGCACATATACCCTTTCAGAGAAAATAGCAAGTTGGAGAAAAAAATGTGTTTTAAAAAGAGAATTATAAAAAAGGAAGATATAAGCAACAAAGAGTTAGATAACTTAGTATTCTGATGAAAAGAAATTCTGAAGTAGTTAGGTTGCCCTCAACTTCATGTAGCAAAAAGTCCTAATTTAATTGATTTAAACCATAAAAACATATTATCTCAAAAATTCAGTAGATCTACAATTAGAGAGCCAAAGTTTATTAATTCATTGGTTTGATGATGTCATGAAGGATTCAAGTTGTTTTAAACTTTCTACTCTGTCATTTTCTGAACAGCTCCCTTCAACTTCACTAGATAGCCAAGGCAGTTCAGAAATTGCATTTAAACATGAGTAAATTCAGCACCATAAAAGAAAATCTCTTTCTGCCAATGTACCCCTTCTGTCTATTTTTAATCAGTAAATGAAATTATTCTAGTAGCCTTTTGAAGATTTAGCTAATTTCCATAAAACAACAATGAGGAAAAAAAGGTAAATGTAATTATTTAAAACAAAACAAAAAGTGACTTCTTCTTTCAATAAAGTAGGTAAGGAATAGATAGATGTTAGACTAAGATTCATGATTTACACATTAAATTGGTAGAGATATAAATGTACAAGTTATGTTGGTACAAATTAGAAGCAAAAAACAATCTCTATGAAGAATATGCTGAAGAGTGCAATTAATACCATTACCTAAATTTTGTCATTAAGATAATTATGATTAAATAAAAGCACATGCCATTGCCATCAGTAAGAATAGAGATGCCTTTGCCTTTAGAAAAATAGGGATGCCACATGCCTTTGCCATCAATAAGAATGGAGATTAGTATTTAAATTTTTAATACACACATATGTATATATATGTGTCCTGTGGTAAGAAAGGCATGATGTGAATGTGAAGCAAGGTAAATGTGTCTCCCAAACCTGAGCACTTACTTGATGAAACCGTATGACTTAGGATCCACTGAACTCCAAACTCTGGTGTTCACTCAACTTAGAAAGACAGACAGATATTTCATTTAATGAGTAGTCATTTCAGATTTGGCATAGACACAATCTGTAATCAATTTCTCATCATGCATTGCTGGTTACTCTGAATATCGTGTATCGCTTATGGGATTTTTTTATTAGTACATGTTTGCAGTACATAATAAAATACATTCCTTGTGAGTAGGTAGTACATGCACATAACACATCATAATTCTTTTTATAGGATATTTTACTCATAGATATAAAATTCTATCTATTTCTTTTTGAAAAATAATCCTAAATCAGAATTTAGGTCTTTAAAGTTGATTACATTTTATTTAAAATTAAATTTTTAAAATGACTTAAAATTATTTGATCTTTGTGTGGACATAGCACTCTCTCTGATTCCTATGAGACACCTGACACCGCCCTTCCTCTTGGAAATCCCAGCTATTTAAAAGAACAACATCAAAAAAACCCTCAAGCTATGAATAATCCCTTTGGAAAAAAAATTATAAAAGCTAACATCCATTATATTAAAGATATACTATTAAAGTCCAGATTTTTTTCAAATTCTCTGCAGGTTATTTGCTATCATTAAATTTGCATCATTTGTAGGAAAATGCAAGCACCTTGAGACCATAATGTTAAATAGAATAGATCAGACACACAAACTTAAATATTCCATGGTTTCTTTTATATAAGAATTTTAAATAAAAGCAAAATAAAAGATAGATAATAGGAAATAGTGAGATAGAGTTTTTTCAAATGGGAAAGAAAGGAAAAAAGAGGAAGAGAAGGGCAGAGAAGGGAAGATGAAAAGGAATTAAAATGTGTCTTGTACATGTACCAACTGCACACAAGCAAGGTAAACATTATGTACTCCAAACATTCTTTAATAAGAAAAAAAAATTTAAATAAGTTGAAGTAAAATTAAATGTGTTAGTTTTACAGAGACTTTGTCTCCATTTTTTCCTTTTCTCATATTTTTTTCTTTCCAGAAAAAATAAGAACCAAGATACATCATGTAAAGGTGCAAGTTCCCAATGATGAATGTAACTGTATTGTATACCTAAAATGTTCCAATATACTTAATGAAAAAATGTATTATTTTTATGGACTTCCTACAAATTCATTTTATTGACTATTCAGTGTCTATGTAGTTATGATGTAACAACAATATTGGATTCCTCAGTTAAACGGAATGCAATGGATAGTACAATATGTTCTTTTTCCCCTGTGAATGTGAATTTGGCTCATTAAAAGAACTTGGTTATTTTAGAGAAGCCCAAACCTACTAGTTGATCTTATAAGTCAAAATAAAGGTGGAATGACCAGTTTCTGTCCTCTTGAGGACATGAATTTCTTCCCACCCATACACAGACTCCCCATCCAGAATATGAACTTTATTCTTAAAACCTTGTAGGTTACTTCCTATGACAAAGAGAATGTGGAGGATGAATTAGAAATCTTCCTGATGCTTAGATTAGCAAAAGCAGTCTGAGGTAACATGTCTAGAGTGGCAAAATTCATCAGTTTTGTTGACAAATGAACAGAAAGAATTAAAAGGAACTGTGTAATAGAACTGTGAGTATCAATCAGAGTAGTTAAATGCTATACAAACGAAGGTATTTCTACATTTCTTATCACATATAAAACTTATGAAAGCATTTATGTGAAATTACTTTGAAAATTATAAAAGAACATTGTTAATATTAATTATTATAAGATATTTCAAATATACCCAAATACATAAGATCATTTACTGTACAAGAAAATATAAATATTTCTTAATTTACCAAAAACCACATATTTAGATTTACACACCATGAAGAAGTCCAATTAATGTGCTTTTTGTTACTTCTTTTTAGATGACTGAATTATAATCTATTTCAGTTCATATTAAACATAACAAAAATTAGAAATTCTTACTTTGTGTTTGAAGACTCAAAGTCTCCTTTTCTCTCTTAATTATCAGCAGAAAAATATCTAAAATATTTCTCTATCATGTCCCTTCCTCTCTGTCACCTTAATCTTCTTCCCAAAGTTCATCACCATATCACATCCAAACTAAGAGCATCTCAGTATTCCTTTGGTCTCTTATCAGTAAGTCCATTGAATTATCCTTGTTATGGTTAATTGAAGCAATGCTATCTTTAACTGTCAACTATCTTATGAATATTTACAATAAAGTCAATGTAGAATTGGTAAAAAGAAAACTGTGACAGCAGGTATAAGAATGTAAAAGACTGAAGCATTATTACAGTTTAAAAATGACAATAGCCACAGCAACAATAATATAAGTACCTAACAATCATCAAATTTACCAGAGGATGGCATTGAGGCATAGAAAAGGACTTGGTTGAGATCATCTAGCTACTAAGCAGTAGAGCAAAGATGTTGTGAGTACTCTGCCAATTGCATCAGTATTCATAACCACTCAGCTATTAAAGCCGATCAATGACAGAGGACACAAAGCAGAAAAATCAAGTAGATCTCCATTTAGAATGTTAATCAATTAGAAACTATTATAAAAAACTCTGTGGTTGCCAGTCCTTGATGAGCAATATTTTATTCAGAGGAAAGAAGAAATGCACTCTTTCTAGTCTAGAATTTCACCCATAATGTAGTTCAGCCTTGCTCAGCATCACAAAACCCTTCACAAAGGCTTCCCTCCATCTGTCTTTTGTCCCTCTGACCATTCTCACTTACATACCATCTGATACAGACCATTCCTATCATTATGCTTTTCATCCCTTTGGCTATAATAAAACTTTTACAAAAATAATACGGTCTATAGATTATCAATTTTGCCTTTGACTCAGAAGTAATTTAGTGCTTCAGTCCCTAAAAAAATTTAAGGTTTAGAACCATAATTATTACATTTAAATAAATAAAAAGCCATTTTTGTTATTTTTCTTTAAAGAAAACTTAACAGATTTATCTTTGCAAAAAAAAAAAAATAGAAATCCAAAAGCTAGAGAGAAATTCAGCTAAAGCTTTCCCTACCCTTTAACCCTCCACATAGTTTTAAGATTTTATGCTTGTAACTGTCATGGATCGATCATCTGATAATCTGAACCTCACCCCACATGACAGAGTCCCTTTGCAGTCTGAATAGATCTTCTCTTGTTTCTCCAACATAATGATCATGTGTTTGTATAAATAAGGAATCTTAATTGTAGTTGACCGAAAGAACCTTAGCTCCTTCTTCAATGTCTAGAATAAATGAGTCCAACAAACAATCTAGATAAGTTACTCATTTCCTAGATGGAAGATGGTCTGGGAGAACAAGCTCATGATGTTGTAATTTAGTGTTCGGGGAAAGAGGCTATTCCTCCAGAGGGATTCATGTGGGAGAGAATTCCACAAAACATAGGAAAGAAAATCCACAGGCTTAGCAGCAAACACAATTTTGTGTGTACATACAGTGTACCCACTTGTGTGGAACCAAATATATTCTATTTGTAACATATATTCTTTTTCAAATTCATAAACATTAAAGAAAAAACCCTTAAGAACATAGTCCAATTTCCCTTTAGCATCTAACACTACACTGTCTTTTCTAAGTGAATGATGGCCCATGTCTTCTTCACTAGCTCCATTCAGCACCAAGGCCAGCACTCCAACTAATTATTTCTCCACTAGGTCTGTTAACAATCCTCTTAATAATGTATAATGTATGGATTAAATTGTAATGTCATCCATCTTCAAAACACCACATATAAAATATTTAGATAGATAGAAGGCAAAGGACAAAAAAAGTACAAAAACAAGAATTCAAACACATTTTTCTCAAATTGGTGACAAGGATTCTGATCCAGTATAGACATTATTTCATACCCTGCTAGAAGCATTTCTTCCTTAACATTATGATTCCCAGTCATTAAAATTTAAAGTCATAGTCCTAAGACAGTGATGGCAAACCTTTTAGAGACAAGTGCCCAAACTTCAACCCAAAACCCACTGATTTATTGCAAGATACCAACATGGCAATTAAACCTGAATACTCAGGTTTTAGTTTAGCAAAAACACTTCACACATTGACATCTTTTGTCTTAAAAGAAAACAAATAACAAATTTCCAATAGGTTTACTGTCACTTTGTTGGAGCAAAGAAAAAAAATTTGGGGAATCATGGGTCATTAATTAAATCAGTAACAGGAACTTTATCTATTGTTTCTTGTGTGCTTTTCAAATCCTTCCATTCCTCTTACTCAAGCCCTGCTGCAGTCACCAGTTCCACACAGACTTCAATCACCATTATGAATGTGTAACCTGGAATATTTCATCTTGGCCTGGATCACGCCCCTCTTGTTTCCTATTCCAGAATTTGGCTGACAGTCTGTCAGATGATGCAAGAAATGTGGGTGACTCCAAGCCCAGGGCCCATCTTTGACCAATGGGAATAGAATCCAATGGATAAAAGCTCTCATAAATTTTCACCCAGAAGGAAAACTCTGAGATTCATTTAATATGATTTCTTAGAAGGCACTGTAGGCCTGAATACTAGTTGTGCATACTGTTTGCTTACATGAAAATACAAACTTGTATAGGTTTTGTTTCATTCATCTTGTTCTTTCTCACTTCCAAGCTCACTTATCAAATAAATAAATTACACATAAGTTTTTCTCATGGGCCTTGTTTTCAAAGATACTCAGTTAAGAAGGAATTACTTAAATTCCCACAGATTGGTTTTTGTACCCCTCTAATTGACTTTCAGACTCACTGTATTGTTTTTTGGGTCAGAGTATATACCACTTAATAAAGTGACACTTCAGGCTCATAAGTTGTCTATAGCTAATATTGTAAAATGTACTTGACTAAGTCACCCTATCACTTAATGCAACAAATTGTTTCTGGAAGAAAGGGGGCATGAAAAGACTTGAGAATCTGATGATCATCATTCTATTGCCTTAGGTATGTTTTAAGCGTAATTCTGAATAGTAAACAATACAATGTGGGATTTCATTATGGTATACACGGCAGTTAGTAACTTCATGGTTGGTTGTTGTAAGAAGCATGGTAGAAAAGGAAAAAAACCAAGCCTATTATAGCTTCCTGTTCTAATATGGAAAAGCTTAAGCTTCTTTCATGGCTAAATATGTCACATGTATCTAGCTGACACCCAGATCTGGCTGACATCCCAAGAGTTAGATGTGATTAGCTCTGCTATTGATAAACGCATGCTTATCAATATCAGTATCCTGTTGAGCCTTAAGCAGAGGGAATCCATATTATTGAGTCTGTACCTAGTCTTCATGCATTCTAATATCATCACTTCAAACCTCTTTCTGTCTTCCATTGTTAAGTATCTCACTTAAAATATCATCTTATATTAGTTGGTATTTTTAACATAAGCAAAGAAATGTACCTTTTTATTCAAAGTCAGTGGCTCCTTAATCAAATCACTAGAGTCTATGACAATTATTTACTCTTCAGATTTATGAGAAACTGGGAAAGTGAGTGGTATTTATTTTAAGCCTCAATATTGAGAAGCAAACATGGGAAGAGATTCTCACACATTAAGTAGTCAAATAAAGTGACAAATTTTCACAACTAGCACCACTAGTTTGTTTTTGCTCATCTAACTGTTGCTGTTAGTAAAGATCCAAAATTTTCCTTTCCAGAAGTCCAATTCTGTGCTAGGTTACTTAAAGTGAAGAAGTGTGAACCCTCCAGTGCAGTGTGAATGTAGTGTGTAATAAAGAATTGGATCATGTTTCCTAATGGCATCATCAGTGTTCCCACATTGTTCCTGACTTCCTTCCTTTGCCGGGCACTGCTTTAGAGATGGGAATTCAGGGAGAGTAAGACAAACATGGCCACAGCACTCAAAAATCTTGTAATCTACTAGAAGAAGATCAAATGGCTGTTTGACTAATTATTTTTGCAATAACTACTTGGAAAGATAAATACAAGCCACCCTGAGAAAAAATAGTGGAAAAAGCTAGCTGTCATGGCAGGGTCACTGGGAAATAACATTTACAATAAATACTGCAAAAATAAAAATGAAGAAGCATCAATAAAGAGAACAGAAGGTGTATTCATGACAGAGGCACATAACCCTTATTATCTTTAGTAGTCAAAGAATTTCCTATTTCTTCTTGTTTGCTTAATAAAAGATATGTAAACGTAGTTATAAATTATTTGTGTTCATTCTGGACTTCATTTAACTACAGTTTTGCAAAAATAAGTGAAATAAAATAAAGTACATTTCATGCAGAATCAGTCATACAGAGTAATGATACTGCACCCTTATCCCAGATTTCTGAGATGGGGCAACTCTGATGAATCAGATGTGAGATTTTGTCATATGATGTAGTGTCAATTCTTTCCTCGATGACAGCCTAATGTACCATCCAAATCATTGCTTTGCTGCAAATAAAAAGTTAAAATTTTGCTGATATTTTACTCCCTCTGCACTTTCCTTTTTGGCAGCTTGGCTTTCTGGCTGGTTACTTTTAATCATTTTAAGTGGTTGAACTAAGAACTCATTTAAGACTTTCCATTAATAAAGAAAAATGTGCTCCAGGAATACCCAACTTAAAATCTTGGCGGTCAAACAATTTAACCTCCATCCAATTCGGGGAACTCTGCATCACTTGTCGGAAAGGTGGTTACTCAGGTTCTGCTTAGAACCTTCTGGCAACAGAATTCTCTAACCTCAGAAGGCAGGAAAAGATCCCATAAGTACTTGAACTAGCAGAATTCTAAGAATCTAAGATCTAGACAGTATATATCTGTATCAGAGTATGTAGTTAGAAGTGTCAGAACACCAAAATAAATAGCAGCCCAAATTGTTTCTTTTTCTTTCTCTAAAAAGAGTCAAAAAATTTTCTGTGAAAGGTTCATCTGGAGGCTTCACAAAGTTATCAGAAACTTAAGGTCTTAGGCCTGTTCTAGGTCCATGCAGCCAAATCTATCCATCATCTGCCCAAGACAACTGCTCCAGCTTCAGCCATCAGGTCTAATTTTAAACCCCTTGAAGGGTGAAGGAGCTGCTTTTTAAGGAAGTTATCAGTCAGAAAGATGAGATACAAAAGTTCCACATATTTTATATTTGCCAGAACATAACCATATGAAATGCCTGATTGAATGATGCCAAGAAATCTGATACTTTTAAAATCTTTTTCTTTCTTTCTTTCTTTCTTCTTTCTTTCTTTCTTTCTTTCTTTCTTTCTTTTGTTTGTTCATTTGTTCTTTCTCTTTCTTTCTTTCTTTCCTTCCTTCTTTTATTCTTTTTCTTTCCTTTATTTCTTTCTGTCTGTCCTCCTTAATTGAGGGTTAAATTTTTATATATTTATCAAGGAAAACATGTTTTGAAGTATACATACATTATGGAATGGTTAAATCTAGCTAATGAACAAATGTCTTACCTCACATGGCAATCATTTTTGTGGTGAGAACACTTACCACTCATTCCTTTCATTTTTCTATCATGTAGTATTTCGTCATTAACTATGATCATCATGCTGTACTATAGAAACATTTGAACTGATTCTTCCTATCTAATTGTAATTATATATCCTTTAAGCAACCTCTTCCCATTACCACTACCACCAACTACCCTAGCCTGGGATGAACACCATAAATCCATATAGCTAAAATGATAATTTAGAAAACTTAAAAACAAGCAAAATGAACTCATGTTGATTAGTGTCAGGACCATGGTTACTATCGAAGGTTGGGAGTGCCTGGAAGGGCAATTTAAATTAAGGATGTGCAAGCAGCGCTTGTAGTATGCCATAATGTTACATTTATGAGCCTGCTACTATAAGATGGATATGTTTCATTTAAAAAATGTGAGTCAAATGGTTATAATTATTGTACTATACTTTGCTAAATAGTAAAAATATGACTTGGGTATCTCTACTATTAAAGTACTACTGTATATTTAAAATCATACATGGACCAAAGGCTTTTAAAAACAAACTATTTCTGTGGTTCTCAATTTGGATGCTCATGAAAATCACTTAAAATATCATTATGAAAAACTCTACCAGAGAAGTTCTGGAATTCAGTGTGATTGAGGTATTTTATTTTAAAAGCTCACCAGGTGATTTTTAGCACAGGCAAGACTGAGAAACAGTCTTCTATTCTATGAACTACTCTTTTAACTTTTTAGACTTGTGGGTGGACCAGAAGAGAGAAATTCCTGGGGGTCTTAGGTTCTGGCCCTGAAGCTGTTTACAGAAACAAGTTAAAAGAGGAAGATGCACAGTATCATGAGGATAAAGGAAGGGAAATTAGTTGAGTGAATATTCATTGTCAATGGTAGTTGGAAAATACAGTAGACACCTGAGGCCTTGTCCTGCTTACATAAATGAAAATAAAATGCCCTGTTTAATTTTTTTTTTATCTAGACTTACTAAATTAAAGGCTTAAGACCACTGTCTATTTGCCCAAGACTCAATTCAGCTTGCCTTTATCTTTAAATATTGTATGGGGAGTCATTTCTGCAGTCTTTCCTTCATTTATTAATTCAAATATTTTATTGAGTGTTATTATGTTCCAGACTATATTTTTTTTTGTCTTTAGATACTAAAATGAGCCAGGCAACAATTCTTTGTTGTCATGGAGATTATGTCCCAACTACAGACAGAAAAATAAAGTAATAAACATAATGAATTTTAATTCATTTAATCTCCAATACATAGACATTTTATCTGAAATCTATCCTTAAAATTGTGAGATATACAAATAGCACCTATTTTGTCAAGGAGTAAGGTAAAGTGCAGACGCTAATCTGTCTGGGTCTGGCTCCTTCCCTTTCCCAAACACTGCACTGTCATCCAGCATTGAGGTTACTGTGGCTTTCTAAATGGAAAAAGGTAATAGTTAACAAAGGACAACAAAATTAGCATTTCCAGGATGCTAGTCACTCTGTGTATTAAGAGATACATGACTGAGTACTCAGCCGTCCATTTCTACCTTCTTAGAATTTATAATATAGTTTAGGAGATAAGATTCAGTTTCCCTCACAAATGAAAACTAGCGCATATCAGAACATGAATGCTAAGTGCTAAATAAGATCAGATAATAAAAAGCATAAAATGTCAGAGGGAAGAGAGTCTATCCTTGCTACACAATGCAGTTTTTCTTAAAAGCAAATTTCACAATGTCCTTCAGGAGTTTAAAATCCTTCAGCTTCTTTCCATCCATTCTGTATGGTGCAAACTCTCCTCAGGGTTGAATAGGATTCTCTTCATGGCCCATCTATCTATTTCACCCCCTTCCGCATCTCTGTCTCTCCCTCCACTCTGTATGTTACTTTTCCAGAAGCCAACTCTGGTTATAAAAACCCTGAAACTTACAGTTTGGGTACACTTATAAAATCCTGTGTATATTTTTACTCATAATTCTTATGACACTGAATTTTGTTTTTCTTGTTACTTACGCAATGCTCATTTCTGGGAAATTTTGTAAATTCAAATTTATTTTAGTAGGCTCAGTAGACTGTCTACTCAATACCTGCTTGTCAAGACTAACTAACTTTCTCTAAGTATCCAGCTTTCAGGGAAGGTGTCTTCATTCTTAATTTGGGAGTCAAATTTAGATTAGTACATTTGTTTATTACCAGTAATTGGCTTCGGGAAGGAAAAGTGACATAATCATGGCCAATGAGATCTGAAAAGATTCCTTCATATTTAAAAGGTAATGGAGGAAACTTTTTTGGACATTGTCAGGACTGGATATGCTGTAGGAAAATGTGGCAGAAGTATATTTAAAATCTACTTTTTAAAGGTTTTCATTAATTGGAAGAACTGATAAACTCAAGACCCACCAATGTTGGGGCTTCTTTTTATGTGCAGCTAAAACTATCCAAAATTAAGTTTATTTTATTTATTTATTTTTGTATTTATTTCTACATAAATAATCTGAGAGTCAAAATGGTTGATTTTCTATTTATTAAATAGTCTAGTGATTTTCAAATACTGGTTTGTAAATATCAAGAGATTTAGCATTATTCAGGCAGATGTTAAAGTCAGCAAAGTCATCTGTTTTAATTAACATTTTTAAAATCAAACAATGGAGACATATCTTATTTAAAATGGAATATCTGGCAACCTCTGAAATGAAAAGTTATAGCAGTTAATAAAGCTCAAATAAAATGGAGTTGCTTATGACTTTTTAGTCAATCTTTTCATTCAACTTAGCATTGGTGCCATCATGAAAATTTTTACAGATATATATTGTTTTAGTCTTAATAATGCATTATTTAGGGGCCAGGGATTTATCTCAGTGGTTCCACCGCCTGCCTTGCAAGTGCAAGGTCACGAGTTCGATCCTTAGTAAACAAAAAATGCATTATTTAATTGATAGCCAGATGAAAAGTAGGGAAGATAAAAGGGAAGTAAGGAATGCCAATGCTGAAGTCTAAGTGAAAAGAAGTACAAAAGCAAAAGAAAACTAAACAAAGCAGTAAGTACAAATTTGCCTCAATGTGATCTTCACAAAATCCAGGTCCATAACTTATTTTCATCTGAACAAAATTTTACTCAGCAGAGAAAGATGCCTCTAGTACTTTGAAAATTAAAGCTAAACTGATAAAATCTGGTGGCAATTATATCTAATTTGGTTTTTCATTTATGTGGAATAAAAACTCTCCACACCCACAATCTGTTACTTAAAGAAAAGACCTCATAAATCACAGTTTAAAACCTTCACTTTTATCTCATCATTTTTTAGAAAGTGAAAACTATAGAAATAAGCTCATTAATTTTTGAAGTGTAAAACTGAGAATGCTAAACAAGGTCATAGAAAGTTTTGTATACCATTATGTTGTATATTTTAATGGTATCTCTAGTATGAAAGCATAGATGATTTTTTATTTTTAATTTTTTTAAATTTAGAAGTCATTTTAGAATTAACAAAAGATTTGCTAAGTAATAGGAAAAGTACCTCATATGACCTCTCTACCAGCCTCACTCTTTCCTACCCAAACAACAATTATCAAAGCTAAGAAATTAATAGCTATAGTATTATTAATTTAAACTACTATAGGTTTTATTTAGATTTCATCCACTTTTCTGCTTTTTCTTCTCTAGGATCCAGTCAAGTTCCTGCAATGAATTTAGTTGTCATACCTTCTTGACCTCCTATAATCTGTGACAGTTCGTATGTTTTTTTCTTCTTTATTCATGACCTTGACTCGTTTATAGAATGACCTCAAATTTAGGTTTAGGTTTGTCTGATGTTTTCTCTTGATTAAATTAAGGTTAGTCATTGGGAAGGATAACAAAGAAGTGATGTTTCCCTCCCTCTGAGAATAAAGTTAATTTAAATTACTGATAACATAATTTTGATAACTTAGATAAAATGTATCTGCAGGGATTTTTTCACTGTAAAGCTACTATTTTTCTAACTATTAATAGAACAGTGATGCTTTATAATTAATAAATATTTGGGAGAGATATGCTTATCTGGTTTCTGTATAAATTTTTACTAATTTTAGTAGCAATTGGCAAATCTTGTTTGCAGCAATTAATATGTGGTATCCTTTCTCCTCCATTTATTTATTCAGCTTTCTATTTATATCAGTATATCCTTATGGGTAGTGGGTTATTATTTGGGTTATAATCCAGCACTGTTATTATATATTTCGTTTCTCAAGTTGCACCACGTTAGGCCGTCTTGAATTCATACTGACATCCTGACTTCAATCAGACCCAGAGGTCCTTTAGGGTTTCTTTCTCCATTGTTGGTAACTTCCTCCCACAGTGATTTACTTAGCTGTCATCATCACAGCATATCTTACTTATTTTCTCAAATCTTGTATAAGTCACTAGTTTACATAGAGTTTCAGAACTAACAAACCATACTCCTGGTAGAAACAATAGCAACTAGAGCACAATGGTACAATAAAACTTATTTATACCTATGGAACCAAGTAATAGCTAAAAGAACATTTTTCAGAATTATTCACCTCTGTTAATTTATTCTCTACCCTCTGTTCTTTCATAATGTACTTAGTTTTATTTGCCGCAGTGTGCATTTCATGTTTCCTTCTCACACTTGTTGATTTTCAAAATTTGAGTATAGTAATATTTATTTGTCACGGAAAACATGTTTGTGGGCTTTGACGAATGCAGGGAATCATGCATTTTCTACCGCAGCTGCATACAGAAGAGTTCTACTACTTTAAACATCGCCATGTGTCACCTTGTGTTGTGACCTCCTTCATCTGCCTCCCAAACCCTAGCATTTTGATCTTTCTGTGGCTCCCACAGATTGGTCTTTTCCAAAGTGTTATATAATGGTCTCAGGCTTCTTTCACTTTATTGAGTGCATTTAAAATGAATATATATTTTTGAATGAAGAAATTTCATTCTTTTTGAATTAATGATTAATACAACATTGTATGAATGTACTGCAGCTTGTTCATATGTTTCCCAGTTGAATGAAGGATATCTGAGGTGCTTCCATTTATTGTTCATATTGAGCAAAGCTGACATTAAACATCCACATAAGGATTTTTGCGTGAAAATAAGTTTCCATTGATGGTGATTAAGTACTTGGCATTGTGATTGTTGGGTCATATGACAATTGCATTTTTAGGTTTATGAGAAACTGCCAGGCTGTTTTCTATAGTTGCAATATTTCTTATTCCCACATACAATTATAGGAGTATCAGTTACTCATTACTCAAAGTAATTATAAATATAAATATTGTCTTTCAAAAAAATTTAATTATTACTATGTTAGGCATTCTAATATGAAATGTATCTTATGACATTTTAATTTTCATTTAATTTCCTTAATGATTCATATTTCCATATTCTTACTTTTCATCTATATGTCTTCTTTAGTGACATATTTGCTCAGATCTTTTGGGCATCTGTTTGATTTTGTTTGTTTGTTTGTTTCCTTATTCTTGAGTTTTGAGGGTTCCTTATATATTCTAGAAATACGGCCCTTGTCAGATGGGCTTTGCAAATAGTTTCTTCCAAGAATGTTTTGTATTTTCATCATCTTAACCATATTTTTGGGGGGTACCAGGGATCAAACTCCCTGCACTTGCAAGGCAAGTGGCAGCACTACTGAGCTAAATCCTTCGCTTAACCATATTTTTCATAGAGTAAATACACTTTCATTTTAGAAAATGGTGTTTACCGTCTTTTACTTTGGGGAGCCATCTCTTTAGAGTAATATCTAAACACTGTCTTTAACCCAATATACTATTTTACATTTTTCTTGAGGTTTGATTATGCTACATGCTGAATTCAGATGTATAATCTACTTAAAGTCAATTTTCATAAAGGTTGACATTCATATTTTTCCCTATAAATGCCTAATTTTTCTACCATAACTGCTTGAAGATACTATTCTTTCTACACTGAACTGGATTTGCACTTTTGCAAAAAATTAGTTGATTTTATTGTGGGAACCTATTTCTGAATTCTATTTTTTCATTATTATAAACCTATCTTCTCAGCAACACCAAATCTATAAGTCTTCTAATCTAGCATGTGTGTTTTCCAAATTGTTCTTTTTAAAAAAAATACTTTTTGCCTTGCAAGTTCCTTTGTCTTTTGTATAAATTTTAGAATCACTTTGGGAAATTTTGATTTAAAGAAAAACTCCTTTGATTTTTGAATGTGACAATATTGGATCTTTCAATTAAATCTAAAAGAAGAGATTTGCTATATTGAAGGTTATTTTTTCATGGTCTCAGTTTTTTTTTAATTAGTACATGATTGTAGTAATAATGCTTACAATCCCGTGTAGAGTTGGAACATGTACCTAACACATGTTATTCCTTTCTTCATCCTTTTTCCCTCCCCTTTCCCTTCAATCTCTTCATTGGTTTCACATTTGCGAATGATCTATCTCTCCCTATTTCCTATTATCCATCATTTATTTTACTGTATATTTACTATTCAGCTTTCTCATATAAGAGAAAGCATGTGATATTAAAGCTTATGGGTCTGATTTATTTCACTTAACATTATGGTCTCAAAGTGCACTCATTTTCCTACAAATGGGTTGAGTTTATCTTTCTTTATAGCAGAGTAGTACTCCACTGTGTATATATACTACATTTTCTTTATCTGTTGATCCTTTGATGGACATAGAGGTCACTCCCAAGATTTAGCTATTATGAATTGTGTTGCTATAAACATGAATATCCAGCTTATCACTAAAATATGTTGTCTTTAACTCTTTCAGGAAGATACCTAGAACGGAAATAACTGAGCAAAATGGAATTTCCAGGTTTTTATTTTTTGGGGGGAGGGGGATCTCCATACAGTGGTTGTAAAGTTTTACAGTCCCATTAACAATGTAGAAGTTATTATTCCTTTTATTCCACAGCCTTGCTAGCATTTGGTATTATTTGATTTCTTCCGGGATCAGACGAGATCGGGTGCATTCAGGGTAGTATGGCCGTAGACATTATTTGATTTCTTGATGACCATTCCTTTTGGGATAACATAGAATCCCAGTGTTGCTTTAATTTGCATTTGTCTAATGGCCAGCGATGTTGACCATTTCTTCATGTATTTATTGGTCATTTATACTACTTCTGTGAAGTGTCTATTCATTTCACTTACCTATCTTTTATTGGATCTTTTATTTGGGGAGGTCTATTTATTTTTAGTTCTTTATATATTTTAAATACTAGTCCCTCTGTCTGAGGTATAGCTGGTGAAATTCTTTCCCCTTCTGTAGGTTGTCTTTTCATTCTGCTGATTGTTTCTATTACTGAGCAGAAGATTTTTAGTTTGAAGTGATTCCATTTGTTGATTTTTTGTACTATTCCCTGTGCAACTGGGTCTCTGTTCAGAAAGTCCTTCCCTATGCCTGTGACTTCAAGATTTTTACCTATTTCATCCTTCAGCAGGTCATTTCTATTTTAACATTTAGCTCTTTGATCTATTTTTATTTTAGTGTACATGATGAGACATATGGGTTTTATAATCCACAAGTGTATCTCTCCATTTTGGAGTTGTTATCAAATTATTTCACTAGTATATTTTAATTTTTAATATATAAATTCTACACATATGTTGCTATATTTATGGCTGACTAATTCATTTTAAGTGTGCCATTTGAAATATTCTTTTCAAAAAGTTTGAATTCAATTGTTCATCACTAGCATATAAATAAAATTTCTTTTGCATACTGAGTTTATAACTGTCAGTTTTTTTAACTCACCAGTTTGATGAGATTTGGGTATTATTTGGAAGTTTTTTATATAGTCGATCCTATTGCTTATAAACTGGGATAGTCTTTTTTCTTCCTTTCTAATTTTCTTGCCTTTAAAAATTTTACCCTTTTCTTGTATTATTGTATTGGTAAGAACTTCCAGTGCAACAGTAAATGAGAATGTTGGGAGATTATGTGTTTTCTCACTTTCAATCTTAACTCTAAAGGATCCAGCCTTTCATCATTCACTCTGAAGCTTAACTCTAGGTTTTTTGCAGTTTTATCTTATTGTGTTAAGAAAAATGTCCTTCAGGGCCGGGGATTTAGCTCAGTGGTTTCACCGCCTGCCTCGCAGGTGCAAGGACCCGAGTTTGATCCCCGGCACCAAAAAAAAAAAAAAAGAAGAAGAAAAGAAAAATGTCCTTCCACTCCTATTTTGGTGAGAGCTTTTATAATGCATCGATGTCGAATTTTATCAAATGCTTTTTTCATGTCTAGTGAATAAAAATGTAAAATTTTCTTTAGTAATTAACATTTGGTCTCATATTTGTTTATTTCTGTTTGCTTTGAATTTATTTTATTTTTTTCATGTTTAAGATACTAGTTTTTAGGAAGCTAATTTGAAAGAATTATTAATTCAAGAACTTTATTTTCTGATACAACAACTTAATGCTACACATTTCCTCCTACACACTACTTTTGTTGCATCATTCGAATTTTATCTTTACTTTTATATTTACAAACCTCTATTTTTACATTTCCATTGAGGCTTATTCATTAATCTCTGGGATATTTAGAAATATGTTGCTTATTTTCCAAATGTCTAGTGATTTTCCAGTTATTTTTCTATTATTTAATATATCTAGTTTATTTCATTATAGTTCAAGTGTATACTTTACATGACTTCTATTATTTTAAATTTGTTCACATTTGTTTTTTGACCCAGAATAAGATTGTTCTATATGTCCTTGCATTCTGTAGTTGTTGAATACAGTGAATTATATTCTGCTGTTGTTGGTATGAATGTGAATAAAGCACAAATTCACATTAATTGTTGGTAAACATGTGAATTAGGTCTGATTATTTGAAAGTATTTTTCAGATTTTCTGAATTTTTATTGATTTCTCTGTATTCTTTTCTCTTCCCATTCTGTTGGAAACCAGATATTTAGTGTCTTAGCGCTTAGGAAGGGCATTGGACACAGGGAAAATTAGTTTTTTGCCTTGGAATGAAGCACCTTGTTGATAAGTGTTTAGTGTCAGGATTTGGCATATCTATTGAGAAGTTGATCTGTATTTGGGGTTTGCTCTTGCTCCAGTTACCTTCAGCACTGTAACCACCAGATTCCTACAGCGGTACTGTTGAGGGGCTGGAGCTTGTATGACAGAGTAATATCTGCTCTACCCTCAGCTTTAGGTCTCCTCCTTGAACTAAGAATCCTCAGAGAGAGCTTCATGCAGGGTTCTGGCTGTAGCTAAGTGGTCACGTGCTTGCCTAGCATGTGTGGGACCCTCGGTTACTTGTTACTGAGCACATATCAGTGGAGGGAAACTGGAGGAGTTTGGGCTATCATAAGTTGATTTGATTATTCATTCTTCAGCAGGTCCCTGTATGTGGGTCTCAGGAACATAGCCATTTCAGTCCTTCCTGATCCTGCCTCTTTTTCCTCTGCTACCAGGGATTCTTGCTCTCAAAGGAGCAGCAACTTCTGTTTCTCTTCCTTTTAAATTCTCTACATTCAATATTCTTTCTCCTGGGCACTAAGACTGACAGTGTATGTTGATTATCATTCAACAAATCAAGGCTTTCATTCATAAGGATTAAAAAAAAAACACTTTTCATAGAGAAGTAACTTGAACAAAGTTTTGAAGGATATTTATAGCTGGTATTGGCAGTGAACTGAAGTAAATGTCTTTTAAAAGTACATAAATTATCCCTCTATACCAATAATCCTTTTCTACTGACCTTTTCAATATATGCAAATGGTGGTGATTATCAATACTCGTGTCAGTATATTGCTAGTGGCCAAGATTGCCATCATTTTTCTACATCATTTGATCTCTACTTTCAATCTCAGATATTATAATATTGCTCATATAGATTTCTCAACCCTGCCATTTCCTCTGTTTCCACTCTGTGAAGCCAAACGGTTTTCTTGTTTTGTTTTCTTGCTTGCTTGCTTTCTTGCTTTCTTTTTGTAGGGAGAATTGAATCTAGGGCCTTCACATTGAACTACATGTCCAGCCCTTTTTTAAAAAATTTTATTTGCACTAGTATATGTCTGCAGTACACAATAGTTACATTCATCATGGAAGAAAGTTGGTACACATATATAACACATCTTAATTCTTTTTATTTGCCATTCCCCAGTCCTCCCCACCTTCCTTCCATTTCTTGGTTCCCTTCTCATTTGCAAAATATCTGTCTCCCTTGTTTCCAAAGTTGCCAGGGCTGGGCTCAAACCTCCAATCCTCTTGCCTCAGCTTTCCAGAGGGCTGGATCACAGGCATCAGCAATGCCTCTATTAGTGTGTGTCTCAGACTTTTCATCTCAATTTTACATCTTATCTTTCATTCTAATGCATGTAGGGTACTTGCTCTTGAAGCTTTTGAGAGCTTTATTTTTTCAGAACTTTTCAGCTCACCCGAAACATATATTCCTTCTATCATTCTAATTCAGTGTGTTCAATGCTGACTAACCAGTATCTTGATCTCATGGACTCTTTGGTGAATTGACTAAGGCAAGTAATCCCAGGGATGCTCCATTTCTGGAACATTTCTCCTATCTTACCTGTACCAACATTCTATTCAAGGATATTTAGAGGGAGAGAAAGTAGATACTAAATTCTCTTTTTTATTGATCATCTAATTTATTGAAGAAACTTTGCCAATGAATTCATCTTGGTATAGTTGGCTTTGTTGATGCTCCAGTAACCTTTAACTTTTATGTGTAGTGGTATTTCCAATCGGGCATGTTAGACTGCATTGCTTAGATTCAAACATATGACAAATGGTAAATCCATGGACTGAAGGCTTGACCAGCTAGGAGTATTTTTGTACAAGCTACTGAAGAAATTTTTGAGGGTAAAAAGAGTCAAAATAGCAGAAAACCCACTGTAATCAAAACTCTGGAAGGTGAGAGGAGTGAATTCTAGCTAGAACACTACATCTGTCATTCAGATTATTTTCTATCCTGGTCCCAGGAACTCAAGCCTGAGCCATCTACAAGGAGATAGTAAATCCTCAGGCTCAGCATGGGATTCTAACTGCAAGGAGGCATCAGAGAAATTGGCAGTGTGGAAGGTTTGGAGACCCTTCATAATCTATTTAGTTGATGTCAGTAAAATCTCTGACTTCATTTTACACATGCAAGTATAACCCCATTGTGTCATTGGGGGATGTTTCATAACATTTTTTAACCTGAAATTTCAAAAATTGTTCATGATTTACATTTTTTAAAAGCTCTAAAATAGCTCCAGCAAAATAAAAAGGTAGACTGTTCATGTTCAAATTAGCTGCAGTTGTTTAGATAAACTTTAAATTTTTAACTTAAAACATACACTTAACAAATTGAACCTGTAAGTTCAGAGCAACAAGCAGTAATAATGTGTTGACTACTACCCATCCTACCTTCCCTCCTTCCTTCCTTTCTTCTTTTGTTTTGTTTAATTATGGAAATGTAGGTGGGTTGTTCACTTATTACTCTTTTAAAATTTGTTTTATCAAGTCAAATTTACACACAGTGAAATGCACATATCTTAATACCAATATATACATAGATAATACATCTATTTAAAAACAAGTTCATCCCAAATTATATAAAATTTCCATCATCTACTTTAGAAATTTCCTATTCATGTCATTTTTCAGTCCGTGTTGTCCCCTAAAGGCACTAGTATTCTTCTCTCTATAATCATAATTAATTTGCTGTTCTTAAATGTCATAAATATGAAATACCATAGTTTTTACTCTTGTGTCTTTCTTTTGCCCTTCACTATGTTTTGGGGGTTGTTTAGTATGTCAATTAAATCATTATCTGTTTAATATTTCTCAGAAATTGCTCAGTTTAATAATTTACTACAATTTGCTTCCCTAGTAGTTGTTTTTAGTTTTAGGTTATTATGACTAAAGCTGTGTTGATCAAACTTGTGGAAGTTTGTCATAGGTACATGCTTTCATTTCTTCTGGATAAATACCAATGGTGGGCAGAATAATGGTCTATCAAAGATGTTTATATCTCATTCCCAGAACCTATACCTATATCAGTTACATCAAGGAAGGAAATTCAGTTAACAGGCAGAATTAATGTTGCTGATCAGCTAGATTTACAAAAGGCGCTAGTCCTAGATAACCCACATGTGGCTAACGTAACCACAAGCAGCCTTAAATATGGATGAGGGAAGCAGAAGAGTCAGTGTCAAGGTGCTGTGAAGTGAAGCGATGTAAGAAAGATGTGGCTGGACTCGTTGGGTCTGAAGATAGAAAGAGGCCACAAACTAAGAAATTAGGTGCCGAAGAAATTAGGCACCTTTGGAAAATACACAAAAATAAATTTTCCCCTAGGGCCTGCAGCCCTGTTCACACTTGATTTAATTAAAGTGTAATCTAAATTCCAAAACTACAAGATAATAACTTAGTTTTCATTTACGTCATTAAATTTGTGATGGCTCACAAACAACAGCAATAAGAAAGAAGCAAAATACCAATGGATGGAAATGTTAAGTCACAAAACAGGTACAAAGTTAGCTTTACAAGGTGCTACCAAAGCATACTTAGAGTATATCAATCCTCATCTAGTCCCATAAGCAAGGCATAAACTTTAATTGCTCCTGTCAACTTTGTCACTAGATAGTATTGTCTATGTTTTTATTCTGAGCCATGTGAGGGGAGTAAAATAATATCACATTGTGGCTTTAATTTTTCTGATGACTTACAATATTGGTGGCATTTTTACATACTTTTATCCATGTATATATCTTCTTGAAAAAGTCTGTTCAAGATATGTACCTATATTTAAATACATGTTTGCTTTTTATTATTTAGTTGTAGATATTCTTAATATATTCTTGGAGATACATTTCTAAATATTTAAAGTATTTTATGCTACTTGGTGCTATTTAATGGCTTATTCATGCTATTTTCCAGTTACTTGTTATCAACAAATAAATCAATTGATTTCTGTAGATTAATCTTATTAGACCATAAGATCTTTCTAAATTCATTCGCAAGTGATAGTATTCATTTCAGGTTTCATAGGATTTTGTACATACACAATCCTATAATCATGTCATTTATAAAGTGACACAAATGCCTTTATATTATTATAATCTTTATACAATTTATTAATTTTATTTTCCTTATTTGTTTATTGTAGGAGTTTTAATACAATGCTAAATAGAAGTGATAAGAGTGGTATCCTTGCCTTGCTCTTAGTGTTAAAGAAAGAATACTGTATCCCTCAATTTTAATTTTAGCTGAATTGTTTTCATAAATTTTTTTCACTTGATGAAGTGATTGTCTATGCCTACTAGGGTGAGAGCTTGTCATGAATGAGTCTTATATATCATCAAGTGCTTCTTTTATGCTTCAATTAAGATCATTAATAAAATTATATGATTTTTATTCTTTTTAACAAGATTAATTTTAAAAAATCTAGTCACAACCTTGACATGCTATGATGAATTTCACCTAATTGTTCTGTATTCCTCTTTTTATATAATGTTGGATTCCATTTGCTAATATTTTTTAACAATTTTTATAAGTATATTCCTAAGACACATTGGTGCATTATTTCATTTTTTATGTCCTGCATTTTGTTAGTTTTATGATCATGCTGACCTCACGAAAAGAAATTGTAATGTTGCCACCTCTTCTTTTTTCTAAAATACTTTGTGTAAAATCTATTTAATCGTTATTAAATATCTCATAGAATTCACCAGAGAATCTACCTGGACCTTCAGTTTTCTTTGTAGGAAAGTACTGAATTATGAATTAGATTTCCTTATTAGATGGAGACTCCAGATTTTATATTCATTTTATGTCAATTTTAGGGAGTTCCTATTGTTCTAGGATTTTGTCCTCTTCAATTTCTCAAATACATGTTACAAAGTCATTCATGTCCCTTTTTAACTGATTATGATGTACATATGTGCTGTTTCTTTGATTTGTGCTGCCTGGGGTTTGTTGAACTTGATCTGTGTGGCATTATTTTTTTAATCAAATTTGGAGAATTTTCAGTTTTTCTTTATGTAAGTATGTTTTCAGATGTATGTTAATCATTTTTTTCTGGGATTCTAACTGTACTTGTTTTTGTTCAATATTGCCTTAGAGGTCATTGTCCATCTTTTCCTTTAAATCTTTAAGTTTGTTTATAACAGCTGTCTTAAAATCCAACTCTGCCATCTCTAACATCTGTAATTCTTAGTATCTGTTTCTATTGTTCTTTTTTCCTTGATTATGGATAACATTTTCCTGCTTATTCTTTTGTCTACTACAGTTTTCATTGTAAAGATTTCTTTGCAGGAAATCTGATTTCTTCTGTCTTCATTTAAATTCTGCCAAATTTTGCTTTATCATATACTTAATGGATGGGTAGATCTTCTGACTCATTTGGCCTCCTTATGTGCTTTGCAAACTGGGTTGATTTCATTCAGCTTTTTGTTAGGTCTGGGGTTTTTCACTTCTGCTAGGACATAATGTTTCTGGGCATTTAATGGAAAGGAAGAATTGCTCAATGAGATCTCTACTCCTAATGCCCCAAATTCTGACATCTTTTAGGCCTGTATAACCTTCAGCATCCCTGTCTTGTTATCAGACCCCTAGAAGCCAAACTGCTAGACCTTTTGAATTCAATTCTCTTAGTTTAGTCCTTTCTTGGCCAAAGACTCAAGATGAGCCTTCACGAAAACTTCTTGAGTAGCTTCCCTGTATAGCAACCTCATTTTCCACACATGGCCCCTCCAGTTCCACCTGCCTTTGCAGCCTCCAACTCTAATATCTCACTCATTGGCTCAGGGGGCTTGTACTCTCTACTTGGGATCCCTCTCCCTATTGCAAAGTTACAGTGAAGTGTCCCAGGCAGAAATTTGACTTCATATGAAACTCCTACCACACAGATATCTTCATCTCAAGGATGATAGGACTCTTCTCTCTGTTTCTAATGTCTTCAGCAGTAGTCTCATGTATATCATTCAATTTTTCTAATTACTTACATAGGAGATAAGTTCAATATTGGTTTCTTCCAGTTACTGGAAGGAGAAGTCCTCTAACACATTATTTTGAGTATCTACTACATATAAACATAGTGCTGATCATTATGTTCTACAAAGAAATAAAAAGTAAGTTCTCATCCACCAGAAAGAGATCAAAAGTACACATATGTAACTAAAACACAAGACACACTGACTGTCTTTCAGTTCCTAGAATGCATCAAAACTTCTTCCTCAAATTTTCAAAGCTAATTATATTTGCCTTGAAAATTCTTCCCCTCCTCCTGGCCTAAATAACCCTTATTCATTTATCAGATTTCAACTAAAATGTCACTTCCTCAGAAAAATTTCTCTTAGTCTCCTGTCTAAATTTCTTTATTTATTGTTATTCTTTCCCACAGCCCACTATAGTTTCCAACACAATTCACCACAATTTTATTTTATGCATTACTGTAATTATTTAACCATACATTTCATAAAAGTAAGACTGACTCCATTTTCATCACTGCTATGTCTCCAAATCTATCATAGTGCTGAAATAGTAGTATATTTCTTGAATAAATGGATAAAGGATTTTATCAGTGTCATGATCTGCATAGAATATACTCATTTCCTATTGGAAATACACTCATTTCCTGTTGGGTTGATCAGAAAAGGGCCTAGGAGATAAACTTTTAAGTGGCAGAGATAGGAGCAAGAGCCTTTCAAGAGAGGAAATTTAGATGCTTTTAGAAAAATAAGCCCTATTTCAGGAGAGAGTAACTGCACCCGTTTTGCTGGAGAAGATAATTCATTAGGATTACAACTAGAATAAGCCTTCTTGAGTTTAGATTCTTGATCTTACCACCTTATCATAAGCACCCATTTGTGAAACATGAAGCCCTGAGTAATATTGCTGACTGGTACATGCAATATATATTCTAAAGGTATAACTAATATTTTAAAGGTAGGTATTGAATAATATTTCTCACAAGTGACTTCATAAGAAGGTGTTGACTGAAATAAACTAACACCTATGAATTTTAATTCCTATAGTTATAGTTCAATTTTGCTGAAGAAGATCCCCAGAAATGTGCTTTATCAACTGCTCTGTGTGAGGCACCAAAAGTACACTTTCGGTCAATGGTCTTTTGTAATATTGGTGTTATATAACTCCCTGACATCTGAAGTAAGGTGAACACAGGATGGTTAGGAAAGTGTGTTATAACACAATACTTAGAAACCCTCTTTGGTTCTCTATGCCTAAGGGAATGGTTTAGAACCACATGGGAATGCCCAGGAGAGCTCCATGAACATGGAAAGAAACATAGATGGGTACTAGGAAGAAGAAACCAGACAGCACCCTCACCTGAGAGTCAGTGTGTGCATGCTTTAGTTACTTTCTCCATCGATGGCTAATCATGGAGACATAAATGAGAGGTATATCCACTCTCTCATGCTGTTAGTTCTGAAAATATTTACCATTGAGGTTTTTTCCAAAGCAGTCAAAGCCACATCCAAGAACCAATTAGTCTCTTCCTACAGCTCTAGTGTTGCTAGTGAAGCCCATTCAGTCACAAGGGACCATCATCTAACCCCTTAACAGCAATTCTCTCCACGCTACTTAACAGAAGGAACAGAATTTCTCCCCAATTTCATCTTGTCAATGTAAATATTATCCTATATCTTGAAAAACTGAGTGACATTATGTTTAATTTATATAATATATGTGAGTAATTTCCTACACAAGATGATCAACCAAACTATAAGATGGTTTTACCTTTTCTGGACACCACAATGTGGAAAAGAGGAAGTGTGACCATTATCGATCTTATTGACCTGCCTGGTAACATTAGCTGAATTGGCCACAAACTAATCCTTACTTTGGAAAGTTCCTCTCATGTCATTGCAAAGACTGTTTTCCCTCCCCCCAGGAAACTAAATGATATTCATCTTTCTTATCACAACTTATATAGCCATTTCATTGAGAAACCTGAGCTGATCCTCCACATCTAGTTCAATTCCCCTGATACCTATGTATTTTCTTTACATCTGTACACAAAAACAAGAAAGTGGTAGAGAGTAATTTTGATGGTACACTCCTGTAAGCCCAGCATTTGGGAGGCTGTGGCAAGAGGTCAGGGAGCTTGTGGCCAACTTGGGCTACATAATGGTTTCAAGGCCAGCCTGCACTTAGCAAGACCCTGTCTCAATCAGTCAATGAATCAATCAATCAATCAAACAATAAAATTAAAATAAAAGAATATGGCCTTTTTGGGAGCCTAGCTTCCGGCTTTGAACCTCAACTCTACCACTTATTAGCATATGATTGAGCAGCTTTTAATATCTCCAGCTATGTTTCATATTTAAAACAGAGATAACATAGCACAACCTACCCATAGGATTGTTCTAAGAATAAAGTGAGACAATTTTATATAAACATATAAAGAACTCAGGGGAACTGGGAGGGGTAGGGGAAAGGAAAGAAGGGAAAGGAAAAAAATACGAACAAAGGATAAAATGGAAACAAAGTCTGTAAATATGGAGGGTTTGAGGGGTTGAAAGGAGGGCAGGAGAATGGGGAAAAAATAAGAACCAAGATATATCATGTAAAGGTACAAGATCCCAATGAGGAATGTCATCATATTGTATACCTAAAATGTACCAATAAACTTAATTTAAAAAGAAGAACTTAGAACAATGGCAGCAAATAGTGGGTAATATATATGTTACCTGTTATCAGAATTTTAAAATATATATTTATTTTTACTTGGCTCATTTAGTAATCATTCAGAACATTTATTGAATGCCTACTATGTGCCATGCATTCTATAGGTTATATTAGTGAAGAACTTCTGCCTTTATGGAGTTAACAGTTAAGTGAGGGAGAAAGAAAAATAAACACTGGAAATAATAAATAAGAAAATCATGCAGTATATTAGAAAGTGATTCTTAAAGGTAGGAAAAGGAATAGAGTAACTGTGAGTGGATTGAGATTTTGAATGTATATGGCCAGAGAAGGTGTCACAGAGAGAGTGACACTAGAGCAAAAGCTTGCGGCACATTCCTGAGTGAAGAGAGATCAGCCACTGCCAAGGCCCTGAGGCTTGGGTGCACATGCTCTGTGGATAGGAAGGAAGTCACTGTGGCTTCAGTGGAGAGAATGGGAGGAAAGGTGAGCTGAGTGTGGAGATGGAGGCCAAAGGGAAGACGCAAGCATTAGATCTCTGTGAAATGCAGCCATTATCGAATTTCTAGGCGAAAACTAATCTGGGCTGGCCTGCATTCTGAGATCATCGGTCTTGTTCTGTTGATATAGGCCAAGTGGAAGGGTGAGAAGACCAAAAACAAGAAAATCTAGTAGGAAACTACTTCCAACCCATGTGTGCGATGAGAGGAAATCAGTCCTGCATGGTTTCAGGGAACAGCATGAGACACAATCAGATTCTACATACATCTTGAAAATAGAGATCAAAGATTTCCTGATATAACACCAGCAGGAAGCAGCATAGAAAAAGAAAGGATAACTCTGTCACTCAGGAGAACACCAGCAGTAGTCATGTTTGTTGTGTGCTACTGAATCATTGACAGATAGCAAAATGCCTGGCACATAGTTGTCACTAAAAATATTTGTTTCATGAAAGAAGGAACACAATATTTTAAGAGGTTGAAGTTCAAATTAGAATTTCTGTTTATTTTTAATCAGGAACATTTTTGCCCTAATCAAAGCAGTATTTAAGAAGTCTATTAGTAGTTAACAGATTGATTGGTATGGATAAAATCAGAGAATACAGAGGTAGAGAATCTTAAATGATATTTTTATTGGGCAAAGAAAAATAGATGAACCAACCTACAAAGTACTTCTCCTTAGTGCTCTGAGCTAGTGCTGTTTGTCCCTGGATAGCATCTCAGGCACATCGAATACCATGGGTACTTCTGTGCTTTCGACATGGACCAGTCTACCTGTATCCCACATATACTCTTTAGACATGGATATCATATCATAAATTTACCAATTTGCAAGTCTGGCTCCCAGAGCCACTCATTTTAGAATGTTTTTTGTACATGCCTAATTTCATTCATTTTCTATTATTTTTATTAGTAAATCACTGAAAAGAGAGCCACATGGGACTATGGTAGGAATTTACAACTAAGAGGAGTACTCATTTGTTTGAATTGTTTTCCCCCCTTTTAATCTATGTTTTGTTGCAAAAACATTTAGTCAGGTTTGGGAAATGTTTCTGTCAGCCAGAGATGATCTCTTGCCTCTCCCATGCTTTATAACTCCATTATGTCTTTCACTTGCAAGTCCTTCCATTTTGCAAACTGACGTGGCCTTCCTTTTGGATGGGAGTAAATACATAGGTGTACAATTCAAATCTGAGAATAGAGAGGGAACCCAGGTTGACTCAATAAATTTGGTCTCAAAATTGAGAGCTCAGGACTTCTTCCCAGCTGATCAGAGTATTTTTCAGTTAACTAAAAATACACCATCAATGCCACTTAACAAACATCCCTTTTTCCTCAGAGAGTATTTTGAGGAATGATTTATTATGAAATAAGTAATTTTATGATACCAAAATTCCAAATACGCTGGAAATTTCTCTTACATAATTAAGCTAACCAACTGACCAGTTTCCTTAAGCTGCCATATAACTGTTAACTAGTATAGTAAGACCAATTAGAAACCTATTTCACTAATTTGAAATACAATGACAGGTGTCTTGAAGTAGGGATCTGATATATTTTAAGAGATCAGCTCTTTGAAAAAATAAATTCATTCAATAAATTCACACAATTGTTACAGCTTCCAAATGCACTGGTTAGCCTCTGTCTGAAATCACTTTTCCCCTATGCATCAATGTTTTCACTTTTTAAAAGATACAATTGTACACATGGAAATAAATGGAATTAGGACAGGTATATAAATACTGAAAGTTTTTTCAGAAAAGAATTGCCAGCTAGATATGCAGTTCAGTGGTATAACACTTGCCTAGCATTTGTAAGGTCCTAAATTCAGTTTCCTGCACTGGAGAAAACGAGTGTCATCCATGAAATTATATTGATTAGAAGCAAAAACACCTATTAGGTAAAAGGTCATTTTAGGGACTTTCTATCTATAATGTCTTTCTGTTAAAGTCTATTTAACTTCTTACATTTAATAACAAGAAGAAATGCATGGAAAAATACAACAATCATCATAGATAGAATAAGAAAGATACTGTGCAATAATAAAAAGACCCTTGATTAAATGTTCTATTGCCATGCGTCAATAGCATCATTAACCGTTAGACTTGAGGATTTTTAATAAAGAATCAAAGACCAAATGAGAATGATTTAGAATCTATTATTCAGGAAGCAAGAAATTGGAATGATAATCACATCAAATGAACCAAAAATAAGGGATTAAGAAAGGCTATTTAAAAGTGAGTAAGAATAAAATATACAAATTTAATCTAGAGCAAGCTAATGCCTCATTACAATGACTTGGAATTTAAGTTGGGCACACAATTCTAAACCCAGGGCTAGAAAAATCACTACTAGGTATTGTCTATGGTTGATTGCCTTAGAAATGCTTTATTGTTTAACTATTATAATATCTAAAATTGAAAAATTTCCCCACAAATAGAAACTTTGCAAACGTTGAAACTTAGCACAATATGACATGGTTCCACTAAAAATCCTAAGTGATGAAATCTACCTACCTACATGCTTGCCTGGCTAGCATGTCTACTTATTTATCTATTCATTCAAGTAACTTATAGCTCTGTGCTGTGACATACTATATGCAACCACATATAAAAAAAAAATGTCCTGAGATTCTAAAATCTCCTCGTATCTGAGAATAGATGAACTTGCAGTAACCCTCTGTGGATCTGTGATGCGTGGGGCTTTAATGCTTTGTTTCCTTGCAGTACACAGGAAGTAAATCAAATATATCAAGCACTGGACATTAAGAATACCCCCAGCCTCAAGGGAGGATCTGTCTCTTAATGGAAAGATTATTCTCCAAACCTCATCAGCAGTGCCTGCCTCAAGGTGACTCACTTTCCCACCTGAACCTGCAGCAATTTCTTCCTCTACTGCTCTTGCCAAACATTAGCTGTTGCCATCCTCCACAAAGGGACATTAATAGTATTGAAGGCAATATGCTGTTTCTGTTCTTGCCTCCTTGTCCCCTCCCTTGGAGCTCATTAACTTATATCTGCCCTCTAGGAGTGTAACTAGTAATCATCTAAGGTGAGGTGGAAAGATCTTGCAACTTCACAGGGAAAGCTGAGAGGGGAAAGATTTTTAAAAAGTAAATTATTAAAACCAAGATGACACATAATTCATGAACTAGAGTTCAGTTATTCCCAGTGTCCTTAATGGTGGTAGTTGTCAATGTCATTTATTAATATATTTAAATTTATTCTAGATTCAAGTACAGTTATAAACACTACCTCCTCACCTCTTAAAAAGTACATTCTATTGACAGGTAACATACATGAGATGAGCAATGACAAAACATATTGAGATAACACACAAACAGCCTGTCCTTTGGATAGTTCAACATGGTGCTCTTTAGCACCCAAAGAGGAGAAAACCTTTCCTTGTTTTTTACAGTAATATTGGCTAAATTCAAGACTGTTACAGATTGAGGCAAACAAATATTTACCTGGAATTGGAGATCCATTCTTCAAGAAAACCAGACCCTTAAGAGGCCTTAAGGGTTATCTAAAGAGTTATAACTAGGCTTTCAGAATACACAAAAACAGAATTAATAAAGAACTACCATGGAGCATGCAGGGACATCCAACAGCCAAACTTCCCATCCAGGCTTTGGAAATGCTGCTACCCAGAGGCCACAAATCATGTTTGGAGGTACTGTGCAGGAGTGTTCACCTCCTGTCACCCAGTAAAGAATGTTTAGTCAACATGAACAGAAAACAACTTTTCTATTTCCTGTGTTAAATATGGGGCTCAGTGTTCCCTTTTGAGAAAGCTTTATTTGAACAGCCCAGCCCTAACACACTATAAACCAATTTAGAATCCCCTTTATGCATTAAAAAGATGTTGTGCAATGTTCTGATGCCTATTTTATGAGCTGAAATAATATAAATCCATTTAGATTTGCAAATGATATTGACATTCCTGGAAGAAGGGTGCTGAAGGGCTCACAGAAGCCTCTTCAGAAGCTCAAACCTTTTCCTTATGCCAAGACACTTCAAAACTGTAGTAATGTTATTCTTTGGAAGCAAGGAAAGTGTTTTTTCCCCTCCAGGTGGGACACAAAGTACAATTTCTTCAAGACTTTAATAGCTTTTTCAGAGTTTCTAAAAATCATCACTTCCACAGAAATTCTATTTGCCCTGAAATTTTCCTATTGGAAAAAAACTAAGTATTCCTTTCAAACCCACCTACACCTATCTGCAGGTTTCCCGCATAGTCACATTTCTGTAATGAGCACAGATTTCCTTTCAAGCTCAATAGAAATGAGGTACAAGTCAGATTAATGATTGGGCATGAGGGCTCATGTTTATTTTTATCATTACTTTATATTACAAAATATATCTTTTATATGAATATAAATTAGGAAGCAAAAGTGTCATAGCCCCTGCTACTTAAAATTTGGTCTTCAGTTCAACATTAGCAACATTGCCTGGCTCCATGTCAGAGCTATGGATTATTTAACCCACATTTTAACAAGCTTCCTAGGGAATATATTTGCCTAACGACTCTTGAAAGCATGGATAAGATGATCAGGCCGACAGGGTTTGGAGAATCAGGGCAAGAGGCTGGCTTGAGAACTAGAACAAAAGGCTGCCCCATAAAAGATTAAAGCTGCATTTTAAAAATTCAGACTTTTTGGTGGAGATGATATTGACAACCAGATCATTCTTACCCAGAAATTATAATCCAAATAGGCTCATTGAACCTTCTTTCTTCTTCTTCCATGTCTGGTCTATCATCTATCTATCTATCTATCTATCTATCTATCTATCTATCTATCTACCTACCTATCTATCTACTCCCTCTCTATATATAAACTCATATATATATATATGAGTTATAAAAATTAAATTACATATATTACGTATTTTCAGAAAACACTCATATCCTTAGAGGTGAAGCTCTTGGAGGGTGCTAGGATCATGGGAGCACTACACTTGTGGATTCATCCATTGGTGAGTTCATCAGCTGAGTATGCTGTTGGGCGCTGCTCACTTGTTTGAAGAGGTGATTCCCGGGGGCATGACTTGGAAAGGTATATCTCCCTTCCAGTTCCACCTTTCTGCCTCTAACTCCTGACCACCAAGACATGAGCAGGTGTCCTCCTACAGACCTTTCCAACATGCTGTTTCTCCCTTGGAGCCAGCCTACCATGGACTGAAAGCACGAGTCAAAATAAACCTTTCCTTTTTTAAAGCTGTGGATGTCCAGTATTGTGGCTCAGTGTCTAAGTGAGTCAGCCACTGCATCTCAGTGACTAAGAAAGTCTCTATACTCCTAAAACTCTCTTTCAAGAAAGAAAAAGAGATTTTTCTTTCTTTCTAGTTCAAGAAATTTAAGAAAAAGAATGTCTGATGTCATTTTTAGTCATTCTGTTACCTAAAATCCCTCTCTGAGGTACTAATGTCACCTAAAGTCAAACAGCCCATTGTGCTTTCGCCTTTAAGTCAGGTACCTTATCTCTGTATTGTAGCAATTTCTGCCCATTGGGGGAAATTTCTCTATGCACTTAGAAAGTGGATTCAGCTTCTTCTATCAGCATCTGGAAGAGTTTTCTTCCAGCCTCCAAATTCTACTTGTCCTTTGCCAGCTCTGCTCTTTCCAAAGCACCAGTCCAGTCCTTTGAAAACAGACTCAATTTTCTCCTCCTCCAACTTTCTTTCTTCCTTTTCCCTCTCTTTCCCTTCCCTTCCAACTCCAATGTTTATTTCAGATTATCATAGGCCTGAAACAGCTTTCACTATCAGGCACTATCTTCTTTATGTCCATGTTGTGCACTGTAAAACAGCTGGGCTCTGGCCAGGAATTCAGTTTCCTTTGCTGGTTCCAACTTCAGAGTCTTCACTGGCTCGGGAAGACAGTTCAGATACCTATACTAAGGGTATCTTCTCCTTTCCAGTTCCTGGCCAAACATGCCCTAGGGTTTAGAGTCTCCTAGATGTGAAATGGCAGCTGATTCACACAGCTGATTGGAATTTGTCTCTGGCTCCCCACATCTCCATCCTCAGTCTCCAGCAGTCCCTCCTTTGTCCATAAACCATTGTCATTCTAGGACACACTAATCCAAAGTAGTTACTGGAATTATCCTTATCGAATTCTGATACATGTAGCACTTTGGTTACTGATTCCCCTTCTCCTGAAAATTTTATCTGGAAGTCAGAAATCCTACCCTCTGTTTCCCTTTCAAGCATGTCTATTTCAGGTCACACTAAGCTCCAGATTTGGAGATCAAATTGAAAGGTTTGGGATATGGAAAATATTTGATGTCTTTCTTTCTGTGTTATTCAGGCTCTGTGATCCTTTAATTCAGATAATCAAGACTCTGTCTGTCAAATGGTGGATTGTAATGGTGTCTTTGTAAGAAGCACATAACAAAACACTCACACACTCTGGGCCAGGCTTGTCTGAACACGAGGCTTCATTCTTTCATTAACTTCCTAGGGTAAAATTAGGTTGTGGATTTACTAGATATTTGATTTCCTAGATCAGAGTTCAGCACAAAAGGGCAAGTATGCACAGAAAAGTTATTTTACAGTGGCCTCCTTTTTCTGATAAATAGAGCTTCCTTTTTTTTTTCAGTAGGCTCTTCATGGAAAACAGAAAGGTCTGTCAGAGTATGGTGCTATATTTTTAAAGGTCTTTGATTTTAGCCAACAAATGTGTACATACTTGGGATTATAGAACACCGTGAGATATAGGAACAGGAAAATGGCAAGAAAAATTTGCCTGCATGAATAATAAGCATTTCCCTCCAATTAAAATAGTAATAGTACTACAAGATTGCCATGCAAGGATTGTGCTCTAAATTGTGTGCCTAACCAATATCAGTATCAAAAATTCAAAATGATTTAGAAAACATAGACACGATCAAGAAGATGGGTAGATTTTTTATGTCCAAACAGCAGAGGCTGGGGATCTGAATTAGCATCAAGCCTTTCTCAAGAATTCCCTCAGGTACAGTCTAGATACATGTGTCACTAGGAGCACAGCCGAGGTGTCAGACAAGAAGCTTAGTTGTCACAAGACGTCAAGAAGAGGGACTGGGGCCGGGGATTTCGCTGCCTGCTGTGCAAGTGCAAGGACCTTAGTTCAATCCCTGGTACCAAAAAAAAACAAAAAGAAAAGAAAAAGAAAAAGAAAAAAAGAAGAAGAGGTACTGCCCAGCTAAAGGGAATGCACAGCTTTAATGCTATTGAGACATATACCCAAACTGCTCTCTGAGTCTATGCCCATCTATGGTTTAAAAAGCTGAATATGAGAATGGCTGATACCCCAAACTCTGACTGAACTAGACCTTAAAGATTAGCCACCACCAGCTCACAAAAAGGCCAAGGCTTGGTCAGTGTACATTAAATAGGTCTTGGAATGAGGAGGAGAGGATCAAGAAATGCCACATAGGATGGTCCTCGGTCTCATGAAGATCAGCTTTCAATAGGAGGAAATAGAGTAACAAATGCCCTCTGGAATCTTAGCAAAATGATGAAAGTCCTTATTCCAAAGGTTTTCTATTTATTATCTTTCTTCATGACATATCTCCTTGCTCCACCTAACCCAAAGAAACTTCATCTGTTTCCTCCCCCAGAAACCTCAATGGTGGCCAAAAATAAGGAACCAGAGTATGCAATGGCAGACTTCCAGGTGTGTTGTATTCAGGTTTAGTAGCTACCCCTCATGTAGAGTTCAGATTGGAAGAATAATTACGTGAAACTGCACATTAGAACCTCCTATACAGCAAACCCAAGGACATGTTGTTTTGATTCACACACACCTAAGACCAAAAAAAGGCTGAATGGTAGTGTGTGTGTGTGTGTGTGTGTGTGCGCGCGCGTGCATGCGCATGTGTATGTGTTTCTAAATCTATCTTTGGAAGGAGGATCTCTGTGTCTAGTTAGTTTTACCCCACAATGTGTCTCTTATCTCTCCTCTATTCTTCATCTCCATTATCACAACAAAAGTCCAGATCCTCAAACACCAGCTGGTGCTTGAGATGTTCCAACAGTGCCTTTACCAGCTCATTTCCCACTCTTGGATCTAGCTTGTCTGAACTGATTGTAATCGATGTGCAGTTCACATAGTAGCCTACTCAACTGACTCAAGTATAAAGTGCATTTAAATGTACTTTTTATTTCTTTTCAGTCTAGTTGTTTAAAACAGATTTTTTAAATTTTATGGAAAAACTCTATAATCTTATTATTTTTCAAATGTAGTCAAATATGACTCCAGAAAACTTTTTAAAATTACTGTCTGACTTAAATACTTTTCTTGTGGCTGAGACAAAATATACAATGCCCAAAGTTAAACCAGGAAAGGTTTATCTCAGCTTATGGTTTGTAAAGTTTTCAGTCCATAGTAAGCTGGCCCCAAGGGAGAGAGGCATGGCAGAGAGGCATCTCAAAGGAAAAACAGTTCATGTGTAGCAAGCAGAAGACAGTGAGCAGCAAGCAGGGAGCCTGCCTTTCCCTTTTAATCCATCCAGGCTATAAGCCTTTTGGATGGTGCCACCCACATGCAGAACTATGGGTGGAGCTTGGCCTTCAATAAAATCCATTCAGCCACTCCCAGAACCATGCCACTTCCAATTAGTGGACTAATCTAGTACCACACACCCTTAATCCCAGTATCATATACCCTACATCTATCCTGTTCCTAAAAGTCCCATGTATGAGTGCATGAACCTTTGTGGGGACATCTAGATACAAGCCGTAACACCATCCAAAGTCCTTTCTTCCCTGAAAGGATATTTGGAAGTTGTAGAGTGGAGAATTACAAGTCTTACAAGTCACAATATCTCTCTGCTATACATAAAACCTAGAAAATTCATGACTATTAGCATCATGTCACATTAAAACCAACAACAGCTTGAATGGACAAGATGTGGACAACAGTAAACTTCTGTGAACTTTTTACTGTTCTGAAGATGTTTCTCTTCTGCTGCCCCTATGTTTTCACCAATGTTTTTCTTTACATTTTAAGTAAAAACCTTGGTATTTAGAGGCATATCTACAAGTGTCCCAGATGGTGTCAACATCTGACTCTTTCCAACCCATAGCTGACACCTCTCTGGAGAACAACTAATATCTTCTTAGCTGAAATTAGTACCTTATGGACCACTTGGACAAATCTCCAACTTCACTCCTCTTCACTTCTCTTTTCATTTAGGTAATGACTCACTTGTATGATTCTTCCACTTTTCTTTAGCCTTCATCATCTTAGCTCAAGTATCATCATGTATGTTCAACCTGCTCTATTCGTTTTTATGGTTCCTCTATTTTATTTAATTACTGTACAAACATGACAAAAATATGACCTGGTATTAGTTTTGTTGAAAAAATGCAGGATAAATTGGGAAAGAAACACTCTCTTCTGAGGATTCTGGGTAGCTATTCCTTAGATAGAAAATTTCACTGATTTGCTTCTGAATCAAAACTACAATTTTAAAATTCCACTGACATATAAGTTTAGGTGTGCTAAGTAATTTCTTTCAAGTCCTGCAGCTCCTGCAAAGGAAACATATCTCCCAATATGTCCCATTACCAATTAAGGACATGATCAAAGTTACCTTAACCTTAACACTTCATCCAGGAAGTATTGCCTCAAGTATTCTAATCGCACCCACACATTCTTTATTTATTTAATAAATGTCCATAAGCATCTATCAGTATGGCTGCAATTTTTAAAAAATGTCCCTGTATTTTTCAAACCACAGCCTTCCTATCCTCAATAAAAAGGAGGAAGACAGAATTTCTAGAGTGGACAATGACTGACTGTTTAATTTTGAGATTTTCTCCAGATGATGATTATCCATCCATCCATCTATCCATCCATCCATCCCCAGTTGAGAATTTTCTTCTATATCCTTTCTGTTGGAAACCCCAAGAGTTCTTAATAACTCTTACATGCTAATAAACCTCAAATATATACTTGTAACAGTTTTCTTTCCTGAACTCCAAAATCACCTGCTTCTGGATTAATTCTTAAAGTTCCGCACATAAAATAACTTCAAAACCAAGCTCAGGGTCATCTAATCTACATAGGAATTTTCTATAAGGTTTTATAATATCAAATATTGCTATCCATATAGTCACTGATATTAGAAACTGAAAGACATTTTTGTCTCCTCTCTCCCTGTGTGTCTCTCTCCCCTCTCCTTCCTCCCCACCCCCCCCATCTTCCCCTCTTTCTCTCTCTGTCCTAAGAACTTATATCTTCCCTGACTTGGAATTTAGTTAATTCTTTACACACAATGAGTCTCTGATCTGGCCCTTTCTCTCCATCTCTATCATTACTACCCACAGATCAGGTCAACTGGTGTTTAAAGAATAACCAAGTGTCCCACTGTAATCATATTTGATACAGATCTTCAGTTATCATTTAAAACCTAAAACTGATCATTTTACTTCCCTTCTTAAAAATGTTGAAGTTATTTTTTGTCAACTACCAAATTTTAAAGTGTGTTGAGGTATGTAACTGTTTTCAAAATATAGCTGTACTTTATCTCTTGCACTGGTAGCACATAAAATTTCTCAGATTTTAAGAAGCAATACATGTTCTCACCCTAGTGACCCTGCATATTTGAGGTTGTTCTACTTAGTATAACAACTTGGACTTGAATTGCTGCTTAACTCTTCAAATTTATAATACATAAATGGAGAATAGCAATGGCAATTCTGAATATTTGTTGCAAGATTATTAAATGAGGTATTTACAAAGCCCTGAATACATATCCTACTACAAAATTAATGTTCAGTAAGTGGTAGCTATTTAATACGGTTTGTTTGTATCTGACAGTTTTAATTTAGCATTATATTGTGAATATTTGCCCATGTCATCAACTAGTCTTTGAAAATATGATTATAAACTGCTGTGTAGTAATAAATCACATAGATATACTTTAATTTATTTTACCAGGTGCTCACTGGTAGACATTTATGTATATTTTTCAACTGTGTACTCTTAAATAATGCTGTAATAAATATCATAATACATAAATCTTCGGTAACACCTTCAAATATTTTCCCAGGATAAATTACAAGAAGTGGAAAGGCTATAGAAACTTTTCCCAAATTATACTCCAATTAAGTCCCAAGAGATGTTATATGTGAGTTTCTATTCCATGAACCATTCCAAATATATACTGTATATTTTTTTCTGTCTCTCTTTCTCTTTCATTATTTACCAATGTAGTGTCATCCTACTTGTTTTTTGTTACAATAACCAAGCACTTCCCTACCTTTAATTCACTGGACTCCTTTAGTAATAGAAGACAGAAGTCCTTCTGCCTTCAAAATTCTTGGGAGAGTTTATTGACTCCTCTCTTGTCTTTTGGAATCATAGAAACAGACCCTATTTAATTCAAGCATTGCCCAAAGAGGTTACCTTATTTATTTTTAGCCTTGTCTTAAATTAATAAATAAATTACCCGGGCCGGGGATTTAGCTCAGTTGTTTCACAGCCTGCTGCGCAAGGCAAAGACCCAAGTTCGATCCCTGGTACAAAAAACAAAAAAAAACTGAACTTCATATTTATCCAGAAAGTGAGGTTAGATGAAAGTTGAATTATCACTAAACTTTTAAAAAATACTACAATTATCTACAGAACAGAAAATATTATCATGGAAATCATAATAACTAGAAGCTTAAGTACAAGTTAAAGATTATAAAGACATGAGAAAAAAAAACAACAGTGTAATAAATAAATCACCCCTACATCTCCACCAATGTTCAGTCACCACTAATAAAATATAAAAGATTAACCTTCCACATTGGAGCATTTTATGATTTCCTAACATTCCTTACCCCATGCCTTTCCTTTAAAATGTAAAACTCCTATGATACACGACATGGTGACTATTAGTAGTAATAGAAGGGACATGACTACTTAACTCCAAAATTTCCTGGTTCAATGAAGGCTCTATTTAAATCATTTCTATGAGTTGTCCTTATGTAACATCAAGAAATCAGTTAAAGAACAAAAAAAAATCATAAATGCTACTTATCAGCTGGTAAAATAAGAAGTAAAAGATAAATAATTTTAAACACTGTTTACTAGGTAAAGAAATACAGATAACATAAGGCTATAGTTCAACAAAATTATGCTTGTCTTACACGTTTGTCTTCCTAGGGCCAAGTATATTGTAATCACTCAAAAAAAAGTCAAATAAAAGGAAAAAAAGCAGAAATGTAAGCCATTATTTGACTCTCAACTACTTTCACATAAGCAGATAGTCTTCGAATAGCTCTCAAAATTATGATTAAAGCTCCTCTAAATGAGTTTAATTTGCATTTATTGGATTGGTAATCCATAAACATAGTTTTAAATTTTATCATTAGCCATTTGTAGTATCCTTTTGCAAAACATCATAGTATGATGTGCTTTGATGAGCTATATTAAAATACTTTGATGTGACAAAAGCTGGATGTATCCTTTGGGCTAGCAAGTTTACTTATGGCCATTACATTTAAGAATATATAGAATCAGAGAAGTAAAAATATATTTTAAAATAATCATTCCCACATGGTTTAAAAAGAAAGGAGAAAATAAAAAGAGATAACACATATTTCTAAACATAAAGAATGAGTGACATACACTATAGCACATTTACATGTGTGAGTACTATTCAAGTATCAAAATTGATGACATGCAAGAATAGTTAAGCAAAAAGAAACTGATTATATAATGAAGCCACACAATTACCTATGCAATAATGTTCTATTCCCTGCTTTGCACGGAACCTGTCATCATCAACCATTTCACCCATGTATATGAAAGTTGTCAGTGTCCTCTGTATCATAAAATCCAGGGCTTGGTTCTCAGTCCTCTTCTGCTTTGACTTACCAGCATCATCTAACACAGGCCATTGCTTCTTCTGGAAACTATTCCTGCTCCTGACTTCAAGTTAACCACGCACTGTTGACTTTCTTCACTACTCTTCCTTAGTCTACTTTATTAGTTTCCCTTTATGTCCAAAATCTTAAAATGTGAGTTTGCAGATCTCAGTCTTTTGATTGTCTCTGCTCTGTCTTCATTTATCCCTAGTGACTGCACATAGCTACAACTTAGATACTATCTACATAGATTGAAGTTTTCCAGATTTTTATCACTAGCCTGAACTTCTACTCTGAACTTGACTCTGTAGTCAGCTACCTATTTGGCATCATTAGCTTAATGTTTAATAGGCAGCTCTGATTAAGCATACTAAAATTGCATCCTTGATATTCTACCCTCAAGGCTATTGCTCACAATGTTCACCTTATCAAATGATAGCAACTCTATTCTTTGAGTAAAATAATGGGGTGTAGTGGGTCAAGGGCCTGGAGAATGGAGGAGATAAAAGTTGAAATGAGCAAAGACATAAATATTATTTTCCTCTAAATTACTTAAAAATCTGTTGACTACTAGATCTTCATAAACTTAAATTTAGATCTCTACAGCATCAACTTCTGAAACATTAACTTTCAACATTTGTTTTCCTTAGATTCTTTTATTGGTACATTTTAGGTATACACTTAACATTTATCATTGTACCTTTCAATGATGTATCTTGGTTCTTATTTTTTTTCCATTTCCTGTCCTCCCTTCACCCCCTCCACCCTTCCCTATTTACATAGACTTTGTTTCCATTTTTTCCTTTTCTCATAATTTTTCCTTTCCCTTCTTTTCTTTCCCCTACCCTTCCTACTTCCCCTACCCCTTTGGACCTTTTCTTTCTATTTCACATTTTCAATTATGCATTTTAATCCTTATTTACACTTTCAGTTTCTCACACCAGAGAAACTATTTGGTATTTACACGTGTGTCCTACTTATTTCACTTAAGAGTATGTCCTCAATATGTATCCATTTAGCTATAAATGTCTCTAGTTTCTCGTTCTTTATGGCTGAGTAGTACTCCATTTTATAAAAAGAAGCCACATCTTCTTTATCCAGTTCCCAGTTGATGGGCAATTGAGCTGTTTCCAAGCTTTTGCTATTACAAACTGTGCCACTATAAACATGGGTGCACGTATTTCGCTGTGGTATGATTCTTTCAACATTTTTTAACAAAAGTATTTTTGAATTGACATAAAAGCTACCTACATGAGCTATGAAACTCCAATTTCATGACAGAATGTTTATTTATAGGCACATTCTACCCAGTGGTGTAACATTCCCTTTAACTTTAGAAACAGAAAGAGGATGTCTGTGACTGCTTCCCCTATTCAGTGCACTGAAGCTCTGAGACAGCTTCATAACAGGAGAGGCTGGAAAATTTTCTAAATGAAAGAAAAATATAGGGACAAAAAGTCATTTGTATTTCTATCCATCAGGACACATTGTTAACAAGAAAATAATTTTTAAGGCTGAATTTATAATATCAAAATTACATATCTATACAATTCTAAAAATAAATAACATTTTAAGAGTTTTTCACAAAAAAAGTATACTGTATTAAAAGATATTAAAGAATATAGAAATAGAGAGGAAGTTGGTAATGTTAATATATAAGCAAACAAAATATCTGAATGTTATCAGTTCTTTCAAATTTGATCAAAAGATTTGATGCATTTTCAATCATAGCTTCAATAAGAATTTTTAAATTTCTATAAAAGAGATAGCCAAGAAAAACAAAAAAAATCTTAGAGGTTTTATATGATAAAGACTTAATTGTAAAAGGTGAAGTTTTATAAATTTTCTAAAATAAACTATATTTTCTTTATGCTTTGAAGATAGAATTCCTTACCAAAGTGTAAATCACAAAGAAAAAAATAGTTATCTACAATACAATTAAAATCTTCTGGTTCTCCATAGACATTAAAGAAAGTTTATGAGAGTACAACCCAGTAGAAACATTAACAGAAGGTTAACTGTCAGAACATATAAAGAACTTTTACAAATTAATAAGAAAACCAATGTCAAAAATGGATAAAACATTTTATAATGCGTTTCACACAGACAGAAACAATGTAGTCAATAAGCCTAAGAAAAGTTGCTCAAACTCTTCACAATATGGCTTGAAAACTAAAACCAGAAATAGGATACCATTTAGCATATATTGGGCTCACAAATGAATGATACAGTTAAGAGTTGGTAAAGATGAGAATAAACAGAAACTTTTAAATATTGCTCTTGGGAAAGCAAATTGATACAAAGTCTTGGAATTATCTAGAGGAGATGAAACTATATAAGCCTTCTGACTCAGCTCCTGGACAACATGTCTTTTAAATTTTTGTACCAAGAAACATGAGGGAGGAGGTTGGATATTGTAAGGGATGGTATTTCAAGGAACTTCACTGTGTGGATGACAGTCAGTTTAAAATGAATTGTGATACTTGAGTATATATTTGTTATTATTCCTTTCAACTTTCCTATGCATTACATATAATTCATAATTTTTAAAAAATTACGATTATAAGACCTTGGTATTAAGTTTGTTACAATAAATAAAGGTTGATTTTGGTCTTTTGGTTACTATTTATATGTCCTATGGATGATATTCTCAGGCAAGACAAAGCTAAGACAGTTAGGGTGACCCAGCTCCCTGGAACTACATGACAAACCTTTCATTTTTTCAAATGTCACGTCAGGTATCTTTTACTTGCCCTTCCACATAGTACATCCATGAACTCTTCTCTATTCTCTTCTCTGCCATGAGACGTTCACCTCTATGGAAACAGGAATGAGTCCTGTCCTCTTTGACTTTTTCTTAATTTAGCCAATGGAGAGCCCATAAAGGTTATTGGACGGAGGGAAGGTAGTGAGCTCAAAGTCATCATCCCCTTGATCCTTTCTCACAAAGATTGTCCCAAGCTTGGTCTGCCTCTCTAGATAACATGTCACTCCTCTCAAGGGAACCAATTATACATGACTTCTGTGAGGTTCTGGTAAGTTACTCACCTGTTTGGACCTGGAAAGAGATGACATTAACTCACATTAAACCCTGGATAACTGCACCAAACTAGTGGTTTCTCTATACCCTAACGTCCATCAGTAGTCCCTTCATAAAGTCCTCTTTGAAGTACTCTGAATTTGCTATCTATTTCTTGGTGCAACCTTGCCTGATATAAATGAAAAGGGACAGAGAAAACATCACCTTACATGGCATATTAAAAGGTTAAAAGATAATATTCAGAGAAACAATGAACTGTTTTTAGTTTATTAGAATCAGGTGATAGTTTTTCTTCCTAAAAATGGAAAAAGTAAACATGACAGGATAGAAGTATAGGTTGTAATTCAGAAAGATGTAACATCTGTATGTTCACTCATTCAACAGGGGGATAGCATGTTGGCCTCTGTTAGAAGGAAATCATCCTGATGGTGATTTTTTGTAGGATGAACTATAGTGCAATGCCTCAGAAGTGAGAGGTTCATAACTCAGCAAGCCAGTGGGACCTGCCTTGTGCAGACCAACTTTAATGCAATACTGAGGGATTTCTAAATGTGGTTCTTTGTACTCCTACACCCATGTCATCATCGTGTGCAGATTCTAATTATGTCTGGCATGTCCCTGAAGTGAATTTCATCAGGATGTCAGGAAATGGAATGATATGAACTGACAAACTAAGAATTTAGCCAAACACATTTTTTAAACCAATAATAATTTAATTTATATTCTTATCTCCACTAATCATTTTCTATCACACTGTTAAAGAGCTTTAGTAGTATCTTATAGTCTTATGTCTCACATCTTTATTGCACCAAAGCAAATACTTGTTAGTGTTTTGCTATGCCTCATTTTAAATCCACTCTTTTATGTTGTTACTTTGACCACATTGGAACCTGAAATGTTTCCTGCTTTGGCCTCATCTGCAAGAATTAATTAATGTGTCATTTTGCTCTTCTAGATGATGAATAAAGACATGGAATAAAATGAAGCTTAACAGGACACATAGCACCCAGTGGTCACACCCCTCTAAATGAACATAAATGAAGTTTGCTCTCGCATCTATTCTTGGTCTTTCATACTGTTCTCAAAAAGCATGCCCCCTGCATTGTACCAATCTGAACTGGGAGTGTTCCTCAGAAGAAATAAGACTTTCGTGGATTGTAGTGCCTGTGTCATTACTGACATATTCAATGCTATGTACAAGTCAGTATGATGTGGACTTGTAAAATACTGTAATATGTCCAGGATTTTTTCAGCACTTTGGAAATTCATGTCATGTCCTTACAGTTAATATGATGTGGCTTTTCAAACAACAGGTAACTTTATAACACTGGTCTGACATCTGTGATTAGGAACTGAGACTCAGAAAATAAATTACAGAAAGTTAATGATAGTTTTAGCTTTAGAATTCCGGAACTCATGTTTGCTGTCCTAATTTAGTGTTCCAACTTGTTGAAATATGTTGCACTGAATTTAGTTATTAGAAGTTTTGAGGAAGATTTCCCTTTATCATAGTGTGAACTCAGTGTGGAACAAAGTTTTGAAGATTTTACAAATGAAGTTTATTTTTTTTCAACACTTTTGATAACGACCCAGATATTAAAGGCAAACAAATGAGAAAATAAAAGGTAAGCCTTGTAAATATTCTCTTACAGGCGGTATGTACATGTAGAGATATCCACAGATAAGCCTCTTCCTTCTGTTGTCTTAACAGAATGCATACAGTGATTTATAGTCAGCTAGGATAAGTTACTAATACTGGTTTATTACTTATGAGTGAGTTGTTCCAGATGATTTTCTGCTTCATTGGAGAGGTTTTACTATCCATTGCCTTAGGCTAAGTCCTCTCCCTTCTACTGCTCAGTGATTGAAACCTTGAATCTGTCTCAAGGCCATAGGAACCTCTGGCCTCTATTAGCCAGCACTCAGTTTCTTCTACATGGAGAAATGCCAGGAGCTGACAGCATATTCTTCACTCGCTCTTGCCTCTGGGAGGATCTGCAGCAGACAGTTTCTTGGTTTAGCTGTGCTGCTGATTTCCGACTCACTGTAGGACTGCTGTGTGCATAGGGCATTTAGGCGCTTGTGGGCATGTATTTGTGTGGATGCCCACTGTCCAGTTGAAAGATGCCAATAAAGTACTGAGTGTGAGGCAAAGACCATGAACATCATAGCTGAATATTTCCTCATTAAGTTTCTGTCTATAGGAAGTTCTTAGGACACTATTACAATTAGTTTTATGACTCTTTGGAAAGTTTCACTTCTTTAGTTTTTCTTATCTGTGCAGATAATAGTATATGCCGTAACTTTCCTTGGCACAAAAAAATGTAATGTGATAGAAAAGTAAATGCATACTCCTACAAGGTAGGCCAGCTCTCTTCATGGTGAAATTTATTCACCAATTATTATACTGTCAAGCCACACACCTTCTTAAAAAAGAAATTAATATAGCACAGCTTATAAGGAAACTATAGCTATTTTAGGTAAGTTTTTATATGTCTTTGAATAATAAGCAGAAAGTAAAGCACACTTTCTTGGCTTTATATTAATAAATG